>NW_015151558.1:133309-135454 GCF_000732505.1 Cyprinodon variegatus | reverse complement strand
TGTTTACTACTGGTGGTTGGCTTTGGTCGCAGTACCGCCACATTCTGCTCTGGAGTGTACACGCTTGTCTATGAGAAAAAGGAGTAGTGCATGAACCGAACGCAACACACGAAAATTGAACCGAGACAGTCAAACCGAACGGTTCGGACGGTTTTCATAAACCGTTCCATCCCTAATATTTAGGTATATAAACTAAAAAAATGTGCCAACATCAGCATTAATGCCTCTAAGGTTATGTTTGATAAAAAAAAAAAATGTGTTCCTTTCACACTCACTGTTTTTCATGAATTTCTTATAGCAGAACTTTTATTTTTCTTAATATATTGGGGCAAATTGGCGTTTCCTGTTATTACATTGACACTTTTGCCATCAAAATATCCATATTTTTCAAAGTATTTCACTGAGCGCCCTATAAAGGGTTAAATTCTCCGTTTAAAGCTTAAAAGTACCTGAGCCTGTGGTGATTAAACCTCCAGCAAGACAAAAACCCTAAACATTCAACCAGAGCTACAGTGGAACAGTTCAGATCAAAGCTCATCCACTGGTCCACCAATCATTCCGACGTAAATGATATCCAATCCTTTGGAAAACTGTTCTTTACAGGTGGTCACCATCCATTCTGACTGAGGTTTAACCATTTAGCTCAGAATAATAGGTAATCTAGTGTTAAACCAACAGATGCACTCTACCGAGGCACACGTTTTATTTTTTTGCTGTCATGTTTTACTTGGGGTTTGCTGTTGAAGCCAAATCAACAGTTTTATTATATCTCTGTTTGCTATCCTGTTAATACCATTAATCTTTATAATTGTGGACAAACTTTACTTCCTTATCAGCTCAAGTAAATGTTTTTTTTATTGCCTAATAAAGTAAGGCTCCTTCACTTTCAGATAAGATTAATATCTTATAGTGTGCTAATCTGTGTTCTATGCAAACATTTAGAGATTGTCAGTTATTCTATAGTCCCTTCAAAGCTTCGCAGCTGATCTGCCTAATCTCACTCTCTGACATTTGATCCTAAATGCTCTCTCCAAACCCATTCATCCCACCTCCAGCTGTTTTTTGGGGGTAGAACAATGGGATTAAAGGTGGTTCAGACTTTAAAGCTGGAGGTGGTGATGGCTCAGAATTAATTTTCCCAGACGCTCAACTACTTCCTCATGGGATGCAGGAGAAATAGGAAATGGAAGCTGACTTTCATGTTTATGTTGTATGTTTCTTCCTGTTTCAGCGCGACTGAGGAGGAGCAGCACGCTCAGTCAAAGAAAGCCTTAAAGAAACAGCAGAAGGAAGCAGAGAAAGCGGCAAAGAAGGCTGAGAAACAGGCCAAGCTGGTCAGTGTTGTTATTGCATTTTTTTACTGTTTTGATGTTTCACATCCACCTTACAGCTGTTGACAGTGTGACGTGTTATTCTGGTGGGCATTGTGGGCCCAGAGGGTTGGTGAGCCAACGGGGGGGTTAGAGTCTCTATTGTTTTCGTATTCCTGTCATTTTGTGCCATGTTTATGTCCATTCAAACAAAGTGTTGTTTTGTTGTTGAATCATCCTACATCCTACACACTAATCCTCGTATTTCAAGGGTTGTTTATGAAATAGTGTTGAGTTTGAGTCTTTATACAGTAGCCAAACAAGCAAAAACAGCGCTTCGTTGGGCTACTGTATAAAGCCTCGAACTCAACGCTATTTCTGACATTTTGAAGTGAAAAAGCTTCCTGGATGGGAAGCGAAACGTCTTCAAAATTAAAGTCTGGTGGATTATTGATTAACTTTTTGGGAATTTTTCTACACATCCACACCAGTAGCACTGATTGCTTTGGAAACTTCAGTTGCTAAAAGTTGTACTTTTTTTTTATTTTATTTTTTCATACCTTCCTTCTATGTTAATGATGTGGTCATGATGCTGTTGGCTCCCATCACTCCAAGCAGAGACTCCAGCATCCACTATCAAATTTTTTTTCTTACACAAAGCTTTATTGAACCGCTTCTAATGACAAAAAGTATGCTGCTATGTGACATCTAGGTTTTCCATGAACACCTAGATGTCTGGTTGTTCTCACCATCTTTTCTCAGCTCAGTTAACAGGACCAACCTCAGCCGAAATGTTCCTGTAGGACATTATGGTAAATGGCATGTATTTATATAG
>NW_015151558.1:129329-132297 GCF_000732505.1 Cyprinodon variegatus | reverse complement strand
GAAAGTTGGAGTCGGGGCTTGAACCGTCAACCCTTCGATTTCAGGGCAATCTCCTACATCCAACGCCACTGTCACCCTGGTATTACATTTCAGGGGGTCGGTGGCTGGTTTATCAGGCCTCTATAGACACAACTGAACCATGTTAAATAAAAAAAATATATGCCTTTTTTTAAGAAATTCATGATTCAGGGTATATGTGTAGAAAACAAAACATTTTTTGCTGGAAACTTCTCTCAGAAAACACTTTTGCTGGAAACTTCTCTCAGAAATTCACTAAGTTCAGCAAATGCATAAAACTATTATTTCAGCCAAACTCTAGCAGGTTAATTCGACTTGATTTGGGTTTTTTTTCTGGGGTTTTGCCTCATTTGTTCCATGTTCTGTTTGGAAGCTGTCCTGTATCAGCTTTGCAGCCCAGGAAAGATGATGTCATAGAGGTTGATTAAGGCTGCACAATACGCCAGGGAAATGTCCTCATCACAATATCGATGTGTGCAAGAACTATTTTGTAAAGACTGTTTGGAATGCAATGATTGTTGGCAAATGTTTTCCAAGGGTTATGAACTAACTGGATGGACAATGTCTTGCTGGATGCAAATGATTTTACAAAAAATCCTTACAAAGTAATTAATGCAAAATATACACATAGTACATTTTATGCTAAGTCACATCTTGCCATCACATATTGTCTTCTACTTAAGGCCTGTAATAACTTCTCATTATTTTAACACTTGTGATGGTGGCAGACGTTTTAAACCTCCAATAAACTAAATGATGGATTGGTAAAATTTGGTCTTTTATACTTTTTGCCATGTTTGACATTTGATTGCTGCTACTGCTGGAGTTTTAACAAAGAGACCTTCAACTTAAAATCTTTTCTACACACCTTCACTCTGCTGCATTGGCTGATCAAAGCATCACTTTAAGTCCTTTTTCATTAACTTTTTCAGAAGTTCTCTTGTCCTCACATCGAATATAGGCCTCTTGACTGCAGATGATGTTGGAAAAAAAAAAAGGATTCGGCTTCTTGATTAAATAAAAGAAACTCTAGTGTTTTAGCCATTCAATAAACAGGTTTAGACTTTTCTGTTTTGTTTTGTAAAGAAGAAAAAGAAAAACCCAAATTAGCTATTTTGAAAATTATTATCTGCTTAGAGGTGCTTTTTTTTTTGCTTATTTCCATTGTGTGGTCTTATAGCCACTAGACTATTTCTGTAGATTACATCCCCTGACGCTAAATGGGTCCTCCTCTGGCAGGACTGCTGCTGGAATCTGGTGAAAGGGATCTCCACCCACCGTAAAAGCAGAGTCAATAGTATGATAAAAAAAAAAAAAACAGGGAAATCAGACTGAGACCGCATTAATATTGCATTGTTTCATAGTTGTTATGATTTAAAAGCCACTTACTGGCAGCCAAGGCTGTGTGGAAACATGTAAGTAGAATATATTCCGACCAAACTCTGTTGATCCTATCTTTTAACTGCCAGAGATAGAAAAATCATATTACAATATGCTATCTAGATATATAATTTACAGCTTTTCACGGTGGTTAAGTTCTGAAAATGAATTAAGCCCAGTTTTAATTCAGAAGGGGCTTGTAACAATCCCCTAATCTTCAATAATTAAAAGTGCAGGTAGAGTAACCAAATACAGAGGCAGCATCAACCACAGCAGCCTGTCTGCTCCAATCATACTTAAAATCTGAATCATCCACCATCCTCTGCTCTGGAGATGTTTTTAATCTGTATCTCAGGACATAAACTTTATAAAAAGACAACAACTCCAAACATTCAACTAGAGCTACAGTGTAATGGTTCAGATTCAAGCCTATCTATGCGTTAGGAAGTGTCCACTTATATGTTAGATGGAAATTAGATGGAAATTGTTGCAAAAATTATAGAGGGGGAATATTTTTTAAATGGTCACTTTAATTTTGACAGAATGTCTCTCTCTACCATCTAAAACAAAACCTGTATGCAGACCTCTATGTGTCTAAAAGTTACACATTCAGTGAGGAGTCAGGCTCAGCCAAAGCAACCCACTTCTCCTGATATACAGAAAGCTATCTATCATATTCTTATAGCATTATTTTGGGGAAATGGAATAAACAATTTTTTTAGGAAGCTGTCTTTTGGGATTTTTTTCTTGCACTTTGTGCCAAAACACCCCCTGTTGTTACTACAGAATGAAATAAACTAATACCAAACATTTGGAAAAATTTTGAAAATTGAGAAAATGTTTTTTTTATAGAATGAGAGGCAGATTTTTATTGTTTTAATGAGTATAAGAAGATGACTAAATTAGAGATCCATAGAGATATTTTAAAGCTGATGCCAATATTGTTAAAGAACAGTACTATTTTCATGATAAAAGTTACACAATAACAAATGTTATAGTTATAAGTTTAAACAAACAAAAAAGAATCGGGGAAAAAAACATTAACATTGACTAGTAAATGTAGGGAGCAGCATTGCACAAGCTTCACTACATCTTAAAGGGGAACACTGTTTGTTTTTTTTTTACATTGGGCCCTTGATTTTACATTATTACATCATGTTCTATTTACCCATATGAGTTTTGTGTCATTCAGAGCTGTTCTGAAGATATTCCGTTAGGTTATATCCAAGTAACGTCTTCCTATAGGCAACGAGTTGAAGGCACAAACTAAACTGTTCATAATTGATCATTTATGGTACACCACCATTCATAAAATGTAGCCGAATCACTGTCCCCCATCATCCGCGGTTATATTACTTATATTTATATCTTTTAAAAACAAAGTGAAGTGTGTATGACATCATCCGCGCATGCCGGCTACCATTCTTTCAATCATCCTGTCCGCTGAACTGCTGCTAGTTTTACTCACATGCCTGGAAGATGCCGAATGAATAGAAGGGGTAGAACGTAGCTGCCTGTTGCACGGGCTGCCTGTCACAACTCCAGTCCGGCACGCGGATGACGTCATACG
>NW_015151558.1:98131-129117 GCF_000732505.1 Cyprinodon variegatus | reverse complement strand
CCAATGTAAAAAAAAACTAAACAAACGGCGTTCCCCTTTAATGCATTATGCTCCTGAATTAACTGATGAATCTGCGAACGTTTGCACGTTTTAGGTAATGCTACGACAAGAAAATTGGCTGCTCAGTCTATAAGTCAAGCTCTACTATAAACTAGTATTCTTTATAGCATAGCATAGCATTAAACGTAACAGAATCCGCATGTTCATCTCTAAAATTAGGACAAAAGCAGTGAAGTTAAAAGGTAAAACGTCTGTGTTTTACACTGTGTTATTTATTCATTTGGATATAACCTGATGCTGGTAAGTCATTTTATATATACTTTAAAAACAGAGCAAATGTTTGTGTCTGTAAAAGTCTGTGAATTTTCATATGGAGAACAGATGAAAAGATAAGTGATCTAGACGTTCCAACGTTATGGAGCAACCGGTTTATGACCCACCTTGCCGGCTCTTATCTTACTCCAGTGTTTGTATTGATCTGTGGTGCCTTAGTAACCTGTTGCAACTGAATGTATAACTAACAATGAAATGGCTCCAAGGGATGAATCATTACAAACTACCCCTGGGTACACGGCAGACAAGGAAACTGCAAATATTTGAGAATAATTATATTACTTGAGGTCTTCCGACAGTTTCCTGAGTTCTTTGTTTGCAAATGTGTTGTTGTGCAATTCCTGGTTTACCTTCAGATTCCTTCATGGTTATTCAACTAAGTTTGTGTCTTTTTAATACTGGTAATTCTTTAAATAAGAGAAGAATATGTAATTATTTTCCTTAAAATCAGATTTTGAATGACGGGCGATAGAATAGAACTGGAATCAATTATTTTGCTGAAAGTATATTACTAATATTGATCTAAAGCAGAGGTGTAATTTTGTCAGGGTGCTGCACTGTCAGAGCTGAGGTGCCTTTGAAAGGTGAAAGCAGTTAAATGTGGTCTTCCAGTTGAATTAAACCAGTCTGCATCATTTCATGGAGGGAACAGCTGCTGTCACTGTTAGATCCACCAGCTGCTCACATCACTGAAGCATAGTAGGCATCGCCTCGGGGAAGACCTGAGAGCTGAGTTGAATGTTTATTATGAGTGAACATTGGTATATTTTTTTCTCTTCTCCCTCCTCCCCTTCTAGCTCTACCCTCATCCCACAAACACTTGTCACTTTTGTGGGTCTGTCGCAGCCTGGTCGCTTTACGGCTATAGTGGGTCTATATTCAGTTGATCATAAGCTGCAATATCATCCATCATGTGACTGAATTATTATATCAAGGATGGGTGATTCCAATTCACTCCACTGCCAGCAGCCATTTCCGTGCTCCAATATCAATTTGCATAGAAAATGGAGCCACGGCATTACCACCAAGCCTGGATCTCATCGCACTCTAGGAGTCATTTGCCTGGAAGTCCATGCAGAGATAAAGAATATCTGTCCACTTACACTGTTTCTATTACATAGCAATATCTGGTGCTGCCATTACTCATTGCCTGTGATGTGTCAGAGCAATGTGTGGAAGAGCTGTATATTCCAGCGATGCAATGCTCAGCTCTGGGGCTGAGCTATGATTTCTTCATTTTATTCAAATCCTCAACAGCAAAAGATGGAGATGCAATTTACTTGACTGTCGTAGCAAAACATTCCCCCCATTTGAAGGCAAATATCTTGAAGCATTTGTTTTATTTGTTGTTGTCGATTTTTGAATTTAATAGCCAGGAAATAACAAGATGACTATCTTCTGGCAATCCCCCCCTGACATTTCCTCTTACTTTCCTTTTTCTTTTAGGCTGCTGAACAACAAAGTGCCGATGAAGATGTAAGTATCCTCGAGTCCCTTTCACCAACTTGTTGCTTTTCTGTCTCCTTTTTCATTTTCTGTTGCAACAATTGGTATGTAGATACCAGCACGCACGACTCTGGGATCCTGTTTTATTTTCTACAACTTCTCCTTGGGATCATGATAAGCCCCAGTATCTCTTCTGTTTGTCTCTTATCTTAGATGTAGTAGACAGACAGACGTCATTAAACTGAAGTGGAAAAACCGTCTCAAACATGATGTCCTAAAAGGTGTGGTGGTGTTGTTTTTTTTAGGACTTCGCCAAGGACCGATATGGCTTGCCTGCTATGGTGCAATCCCAGGAGAAACTCGGTTTGTATTGAGAGCTACTTTGACTCACCAGAACATCTCAACACTCGCCCTTAACAGATAAAAAAATAAAATAATGAATCATCAAAATGAAAATCTGTCAAGTTAATAGTCTGATGAAACCCCAACATTGTGTTATCTATTTGTCTGTGAAGATTAGGTATGTTTTTTTGTTTCGAATCTAATCTTTGTTTGTCTTCAGCTACATCAGCAGGGGTTTGTTGTTCTTAGCGACACATAATGAACTTAGTTTACTGACAAGTTTCTAATGCTTGCAGTAAAAATCATACATAAAATTACTACAGTTCTTACGGGTTTGTTTTCTTTTGATGAAGGTTAGATGGATTTGACAGAAATCTGCAGAAATTCATGCTCTTGTAACCTTTCCACAATTATCAGGAACGTAAATATGTTTTATATGATTGATCAAATTTATTATTATTTTTGGAGTGGAGGAAATATATAGTTTTCAAGATTTTATTGCAAACAAAAATATGAGCAGCATTTGCAATGAGAACCCTTCACTCCATTGCTCCTAATTGGGGCAATAAGGGGCGTCAGGGTAACCAACTTGCTTTGGAGTTCATCTAAGTATTTGTAAACCTTAATTTGATCTCTGCATAAATACAACTGTACTGTGAGGGAGTCAAATTTGTTGAAATATATTAATGAACAAACAAAACCAAAAACATCAAACAAAATTGCAAATATATCAGGATGAGATAGAATTAGGTTCGAAAATAGTATTCTACATGTTATCACCTCTGGGAGCACAGTTTAACCAATCCTTAAAAAAATGGGAGAAATGTACACTTCCTATAGGGCTGGTTATACTCCCGCAGCAGTGTGTCGCAGTGAGCTTGTTGCAGATATTTTTGATTTGTGCCCAATATCAAAGCGTGGTCTGCGCCATGTTATTCCACGGCACAACGCAAGAGGGACAATCATGCACTAGCTGTGGGTCTAGATACGAGGCGGTAAGGAAGGTGGTGCGACAACGGAGGGACATGAGGGCGAAATAGAACGGGGATCCAGGTGGGAAAAGGGTCCCAGCGTTCTCACGCATCTTGCTCTTCTAGTTGGTCCAACTTCACGAGTCGTTTCGCATAATGGCGGTCATACAAATAAAACAAGCCTGTAAGGTACCAAACAGGGAATACGGATAGTGTAGAGCGGATGTATAATTGACCAATCAGAGGCCTCCTGTCTGCAGCACTGTCTGGAGAGGTGCACCAGAGTTTATGCGGAAGGGGCGGGGGCTTACGTTCACTGCAACACACACAGACGACCTGGTTTCTGAGTATAAATCAGCCTTAAGACTGGGTTCTCCATCTGTGGCAGACACAGAACTAAACGGCTATTTTTGGGACGCTTTTCTTAAAGGGACAGAGTCACGTTTATATGGCATTAAAAAAAAAGACAAAAAACTATTTAATGAAATAAGTTTAAATATCTTCAAATAATGTTCCATTGCTTTTGATATTGCTTTCTGAGCCAAACTAGATTTTCATTAGCGGTCAAGATGAGCAGATATAAACAGACAGGTGTGCCATCTGTCGGTAATCAGAAAGTATTGGTGACAATTGAAGCAGCTACAACATAAAGGCTGACCAAGTCCTGCAATGCCTCTGGATAAAGCAACAGCCAGCAGTGCTCACAGGCCAACTGATAAGAGTTAAATAAAACCAATCTGCAACTCTCCATTTCTAGTCAGTCATCCTCAGAGTCTCCAAACTTAAAGGGAAAAGAAAATTGTTGTTCCTATCAAATGCAAAAAAGGTAAGAAATATTTAAATTTAAGAAATGATTAAAAGTTATGGGCTAAAACCTCCTCATTGGAATTAAGCATGTTAAAATAGCAGTAAGTGCATTACTGATGAGCCCTGAATTGAATTGATCTTTATGAATTCTACCAAAAGTCACAGACATAATGAATACTGATGCAAGTAGCTTTATTTGAACGTTTTATTTGAACATACCATAAACACCCTGATATGTCACAAGCATGGGCTCATGCTTCTCCTCTGCGTTCTCATGCTTTTTATGGATCTTTAGATGAGCTAATTCTCATGTGTGGACATGTGTCTATGTGCTCATGTCAACCTCTGTCCCTTTGATGGTGAAATCAACCTGAGGAAGTAACATTTGAGACCGGCTACTTTTTAGGAATTTCTGTCTTTTCAGACATTACCGTTTTCTTCCTACTTGTGGCTATTAACGTTAGCAAAGTATCTTAAGGCTAATAGATGTTCTCTTAGAGAGTTAAAAATTGGTTAAGTGAAGTTGTTATTGGATAAATTTGTTAAAACAGTCGTGAAAGTGTTCTGATAGCAGAAGCAATATGCTTTAAAATGATTCATGTTAAATCTGGACCTACAAATGAGCTAAGCTAATGTTAGCTTCACTTTTTATATAGAGTGATCAGTTAATCTTTGATCGATCGGTCTATCCGCTTTATAATGTGGTAGTTAGACGGAAGAGGTTAAGAACAGTTGCTATCACTAGTATCTGTATGAATAAGGCTGTTTACTCAGGCATCAATCAACTCCACATTCACATCTGAATGTCTCTTAGCTTTAATTCAAGCTTCAGTGAACACCAACGTTTGTATGAATTAAAAAAATGTCATACAGCATGACTATGTCCCTTTAAAAGTAATTGGGGCTGTTCTAAAAAAAAAAATACAATAGATCTGAAACTGTTGCAACGGTTCAGTAGTAACAAAAACAAAACAAAATTAAACATCCAGCCGGTGCAACAGTCGGATACTTCAGATGAAAGTATCTGAAAGCCTTGGCTCGAAGGTTAGAAAATTTCTTGAATCAAATCCAACTGTGCTCACGTACATGCCAGTCCTTTCAGATATTCATTGGTTAAAAAAAGCGAAAAAAACATGCCTTATAACCATTCCACTTATTAGTACTATTATGGTTTCCCAATAAATTACATTTACTTTTGAAGATGTTAGTTTGCTAAATATGAAAACACTTAAAGTTGCATTTTTTTTACAAGGCCTTTCATTAATTTGGGTTTAAGTTGAACAGCCGTCGGTTACCATGTTGCCATAGCAAAGTTTCGCATTGTTTTGTTTTTATTACAAAGACACAAGGAAATTGCGAGTCATTGCTCTACACTAACAAGTATTTCATACATACTTGTTGTAAAATATCGGTTGTGCAGGCGTTTGTGCACGTAGTGAAAGTGCACAACCGGTTTTCGTACAGAAAGTGGTGGAGCAGCGTAGCAGTAGTTGATTCTGCATAAACAGGTTTGAGATAAGCATCATGGAGGAAGGCCTTGGAGTCACCTCTGGTGGCAACTTCGCTGATACAAATGATAGTTCCTCAAACTTTCTGCGTTTGGGAACTCCGTTAATGAGCAAAGCAGCAGACAGACCTGTTGCCGTCGTCCATCTGTCTGCCAGTTCTTTCAGCATCAGTGACAGCAGACAAAGTGGGGCCTCCCTCACCTGCATGCCGAGTTCAGCCATAGGGACGAAGCGGGTGGGGGACAGGGAAGTCTTTCATGTGAGTTGAAGGAGAGTTTTCAGCCAAAGGGGCAGCTTTACCCCTTTACCTCTAGTTCTTCTGCTCTGCTTGCTGATTATCAACAGTAAGCATGCCTCAGAGTGATACAAGTGAAACTAGAGTCAATTTGTCATAAAGCCCAGGGAGAATAGCCAAATTTTAGACAGCTTTCAGCAGCTCTTCTACTGTGTCTTATTTATTAGACATGCCTGTAATTTGAGCTCTCTTACTGCCTGTCTCTCCACAAGCACATGCACGCTTTTTCACACTTTTTTTTTTTTAGCTTATGGGAGTATAAAGGATTGTCAAGGGAGATTTTTAGCTCAGAAGTGGGTGGAAATTGAGACAGGGAAAGTTCTTTGAAGTAACGAAACATTTGTATGTCTGTCTGTGTGTCTGTTTGATCCAGACAGGGCGTTGGTCCGAGTCCAAGACCTGACTCCAGAGAAAGCTGACCAGCTGATCTGGTTGCGTGCCCGTGTCCACACCAGCCGAGCCAAAGGTGAGATCACTCCTTTGCCTTCGAGTGCTTTGTTCACCTTTCTAGCGTAGTACACAAAGAGCCATGCTGAGATGCCCCCCCTGAGTTTATCCCCGGTGTCCTAAAGTCTGCAGACTAAATCATCTGCCCCTGAGCCATTCTTCTGCAAAGCTCTACTTTTAGTTCAAGATCAAACAGCAGAGGCAGCCAACAGTGATGTGGAGTACTTAGATTTCTTATGACCTCAATGAGTGATATCATTCTTCTTAGTTTTAATACTTAAGTTTACCACATACTGTCATCTATATCTTACAAAAAATAAACCATGCTCTTTGAAGTTTTTTGTTTTAGATTTTTCAGGTAACAACCACAATCTTCAATATATTTCATTGTATTTTATGTAATAAACAAAGTAAAGCCAAGATATAGAGTGTAAAATAGATGCTATATGATATTGGAAATGTTTAGTAAATGAAAATCCAAAAAGGGGGTCCTCATTTCTATTCAGCCCTCCTGAATGGATACTTGTTGCAATCGAAGTTGCAGGTTTTTTGGCTTATATCTCTAAAAACTGCACATCTGGAGGCTAAACCCTTTGCTAAATCTTCTTTGCAAAATAGCTCCAATCTTTTCTGACTCGATGGAGCTGGTATGTGTGCAATAACACTCAAGTCTTGAACAAATAGTTGAATAGTTTGACTTTGTCTGGGCCAATCAAACACATAAATATGCTTCGATTTAAATCGTTCCTCTGAAGCTCTGGATGTAATTTTAGGATTACCATCCTGCTGCAAAGTTAATTTCACCTCTCCTGCAGCCCCCAGCAGAGTTTCTCACAACCCAAAGGAAAACATTCTCACAGCATGATGCTTTTACAACCAGGAAGTTCAGTTTAGGTCTCATCTGACCCAAACACTTTGCACAGTTTTGCTTTGTTCGATATGTGGCTTGTGGAAATCTGCAAATGGTTTTCCTTCAAAAATGGCTTTCTTCTTGCCGTTCATCCCCAAAGGCCAGATTAGTGCATTACATGAATGTTAGTTAACATATTTTCTTATCTGTTAAGTTCCTCTGCAACTCCTCCAGAGTTTAATGGGCCTCTTGGCTGCATCTCTTATTAATGCTTCCTAAGCCTGGACCTGTCAGTTTAGATGGACAGCCATTTTTTCAGAGGTTCTCAGTTTTGCTTTACCAGGGATGAAAGCAGTTTGCCTGTACAATAAAAAAAAAAATAAATCAAATGAGCTCATACTGTATTCTAAGGCTCTTCCTGCATTTTAAAAGATTATTTTTTATGTAGACGAACACCAATATAACCTTGATATAACGGCTGAGTTGCACTTTTGTTCTTGAAATTTAGAGCTTTTAGCTTCTCATTTTAGATTGGTCTAGAATAAGAATAATTATTAAGATGAATATTTGGAGCCAGCTAATATACATTATTAATTCAAAATGAAAATATGCAGACATTCTTCATTTTCAGCACTTATTTTTCACAATTCCTGCAATTTTACCTTTTTTATCCTGTGATGAAATATTTAACAGAAAATGTGCTATCAATTCATTTGCACCTTTTACAGTGAAAAGCCTTTATTGGCATTATGGCAGTGAAACCTGCTGGTGTAACACCTATTTGTTTTTGCACAAAGAAACATATTAAAAGAATAAAACTCTTATTTAACACATTTTTTGAACCACCTCATTGGGGTTTAATTCTACAAATTGCACAGATAACCTCAAAGACTGACTTATAATGTCATGCCAATTTACAACTTTATTCAAATAAACATGAACTAAAATATTAAAAGACATATGAAAGTAAAAGGCACCATTTATATCCTAATTGGATCAATAGAAATTGGTTGAAATGTTTTTGAAAAGATGTTTATGGAGAACCTTTTTTTTATGGTGCTTTAAATAAAACTCTGATTTAGAAGCCAAACCCTATTTTACATGAGGGTGTGAACAAGTTTCAAGAAGTGTGAATAAAAGTCTCAGAATTTGAATAAAAGTTTTGCTTACAATGCTCCCCTTTTCCCACTCTCTCCTTGTGAAACAGTTTGACAGTCTGGGGGTGTTTTCTAATATCATTCTCAGACTAGCTTATCACTGCCAGCAGGTAGATCAGATAACTCAGTTCCAGCAGTTTTGGCAGCCGTGAGGTTTTTTTGAATTTGAATACAATGAACAGCCTGAGCTTTGCCTGCCTGTTGCACCTCTCAATAAAACAACTCACCTTTCTTCTGCTAGGGTAAAACTCCAACTACAAACAAACCAATGATTGTATTTTTGCTGTTTCCTTTCAAGATAACTTCCAGGGTCAAGAGTGGCTTCCTATCCACTCGGGTTTTCATTCTCCATGCTCGCTGTAGGATGTCCTTGTGAACAGAACAACATCCTGATTCAGTGTGGGATGAGGTTTATTTGTTGGTGGGATTTTAGCATTGCTGCCATCCCCACCATCCACCTCTTTCTCTCAGTTAGTGCACATCAAAGAGTCTGGGTGGTCCACCTATCTGCTGACCTGAGTCTTTGTTAGCTGGCTTGTTTACACTCTTCCTAGGTGTGCGTGTTTAAATCGAAGGTAGCAATCACACTTTCCCCACTAAGTGCTCTTTAAACACAATGCTTTGTTCACAAATGTTTGACCCTCTGCAGCTGTGTGGTGCAGTGTTTTCTTTCATTGAGCAAACCAACTCTGTGTCCATCTTAGTTTTTTTTTTTTTTTTTTTGGTTGTGTGTGTCTGATAAGTATGGTCAGCCTGTATCACCTATTGTTGCTTTGCTTTGCAGGGAAGCAATGCTTCTTGGTCTTGCGTCAACAGCAGTTCAACGTGCAAGCACTGGTCGCAGTGGGAGATCGTGCCAGCAAGCAGATGGTCAAGTTTGCTGCAAAGTGAGTACCGCCACTGTTTTTCCTGTCGGAGTCGGTGCAGACAATGGTGGGAAAATCCTGGGCCCTAATCGTCCGCTCGTCCATTTTCACACATTCTAAACCACGAGAGGAGGGTGGGGGGGTGGGCCAATCAATCATTTTTCACATGACAGCTGTAGCTGGCTTTTAACAGGGTTCGAATACAACACAGTTTTTAATGGAGAGCTTCCTGTTAAGATGGCAGATACTGCGGTGTGGATCAGAAAAGGAGCCACACTTAAGTGCAAAACATCATTAGTCATTTTAACAGCTAAATTGTTGCCCATTACGGCTAGTCTATGAATGAAAGCAATTTAGGGAGGATAGAGGAAGGGATACAATAATGCAGCCTCAGGCTCATATTAGAGGTTCACATGGGAGCTTAATTATGGACTAACTCTAATGGGAGCTTAAATTTACATAGAAAAATGCTGTATGATGAAATTTATGCACATATGCTGTAATGCGCACTGATTTCACAACAAGCATTTGTTTTACACCCAGTATTTAGAGAATATAACATGTGAGACCTTAATTATAATATGCCACGTAAACGACTTCTCTGGATGTTACTAAATTAGTCCGATGGTAACACCCACAGCTGTAATCAACCACATGAAAAAGGCAGTTAATACTCAGCTTAGGCAATTCAGATATTGCCCTAACAAACACCGTTTGAGATGTGGACATAACCCAGGGCTCAAGAAGGCCTCTCCAGCTTTGTATGCTGTGTCCATATTCACAGGAAGCGATACAAAGAGTTGAAAGTGAATAACCTGACTAAAGGCCATTAGCCAGACAGTACAAACAGAGGAATGCCAGGCCTGTTTAAAGAACATGTCAGGCTCTGAACTGTTTCAGACAGTTACCTCATAAGCTCAGCAGGTTCTGACATCTTCATTCTGATCTGAGCCTGTCTTCCTTTTGGTCTCTGATTTTTAAATGAGTGAAATGATGTCTGAGGATATCATGATACCATAATTGAATTAACTGCGTGTTCAAACTATGATTCCATCAACATGCTCCGTTTTCTCAATGTAGACTCTGTGGCTAATAAAAGGATTAACTGTGATTATTCAAGTATTAAAATAAACTAATTTAGTAATTAACTTGGTGTTATCTGGACTGAACAAACACTAAAAACGAACAACTCTCAGCATGAATTAGGCAGAAACAGTCAGAAATATATACTGTATAGTAAACCTTGAAAACCCCTGTTCTGTCACTCTATACATAAGTGGTGTGTCCGTGCTTTAGCCAATTATTAGTAATTAAAAATGTGCAAGAAATGTTTTACATTTTACAAAAGTTAAACATTTTACTACGTTTATTAATATATTTAGAGTATCTCTTTTTATCTTAAATAATCAAAGAAAAGAATATCTAGATTGTTCAATTGCATATTAATCAGTAGCCACAGCCCTACTATGCGATAATGATAACAGAGCATTGCTCTATAAACATCTGCAAAAGACAATTAAGGCTTACATAAAGCTCAGTTTAAACAGAAAGAAGCACTTATTGACAAATCAAAAAAATTTATTAACAGTGGCTAGTATGCTTTTTTTTTTATCTCAAAGCACGAATGCTAAATTTACTAATGAATTGGGAAATGTATGCATCTGTCATACCAGTACAAGAAAAAGGAAAAAAAGCTAATATGGGTTGAGGTATTGCTCTACCATTAGTTTATATGAGAGAGCAGGTAACTAAGAACAAAGCAAATTCTACATTATCATATATATATAACAATCTTTATGTTGTTTCTTTACATTAACATTCAAAACTTTTTTCTGTGAGTATGATATGAGTATGCACCATAAATGTCACAGCATACAGACCTCTGATTAAATTGTGTGTTATAAAAACACGAGACTCGGATAAATAATTTCACAACTTTGTGCACCTTTATTTTGACACATTACTTTTATCTTGTTAAAGTTTCAATCAGTCGTCTTAGAAAGATAAAGTAAAACATTGAAAAGGCCTGGCTGTAAAGCTACACACAAACTAATATAAGGATTTCTTTTTTTAGGCATCTTTTAAATCCTGTCTAAGAATTAGTCATTATAAAGACATTATTCTATTTTCCTCATAAAACTTAAAACTTTTGAATTAATCTCTGGCCTACAACCCTCCGTACATCATCAAAAAAATTTTTTTTTAATGTAAGACTTTAGATAATCAATGCAAAAACTTGAATCTTTGCAGAATAACACTTTTTGTTTTACATTTTCTTACTGTTTTGCTAGAGAATGAATCTGTCTTCGGCCTTCCTGCAATAATCTGAGGGTTTGGGATCATGCTCGTTGTTTTAACAGTTTCTATGTTCATCTACTTTGACAAAGAAGTTCAAATAATTCAGTAAATGCATCTTACTGTGTGCTGCTTTTCAGCAAGCAGAGATATTAACAGTTAAGCAAAATACCCGTATTTGTTGAAAATAATTTTATGTCAAATGAAAAAAATCAAAAAAGTAAGAAGACAAAGTGTCAATTTTGCACCAATACTTACTCAATTATTCTTTCCCTCATTTGGCTGCTCAAATGCATCTGTCATGATTTTCAAATTCATGTTTTGTAATTAAGACTTAAGGATTCTCTTTATATTGCTTCTTTTCACTATGTTGAGATCCTTTGTTTGAGATTGGGATGAGCCTAATGATGTTCAGACTGAAGTGTTGGCAATGTTACAGACTCCAAATGGGTTTACAGTTCCTCCTGAGAAGAACCTCTCTGCTCTGCACTGAGCCACACTGTAGGACTAGTGACTCGGCAAAATAGTTTGACATTTACCAGGGATTGCCCTTCATCATGAAGCTGGTCTTCTTGTTGTTGATTGTGTTTAATCATAGAAACTAATCTCTGAAGAGACTAGAAGTCCTAAGGGATCAACTCTCTTTCTCTTCTGGCTGTAAAAGTAATTAATCTTTTAGCATAAAACATAACAATTTCTCTAACCCTATCTTTTGTGATTTTACTGACACAAACAAATACGTGTAAGAAAATGTAGTATAATATTATATAATAATAATTGAACTTTATTGGTCTCACAGTGGGTAAATTTACCTCTGCATTTATCCGTTCCCTTAGGGGAGCAGTGGGCTGCCATTGTGTGGCGCCCGGGGAGTGTGGGGTTAAAGGTCTTGCTCAGGAACCCAAAGTGGAGGCTGTGGGGATCAAAATGGGTACTTGCAACCTCCTCAGAGCACATGCGCACTGCTCTAACTATTGGGCCAACACTCCCCTATGAGATTAAGTATGAGATAAAGCCCAGGTTGCAGGCTTAAAAATACTTTAAGCAAGTTAATGACAGTAAGGGTTGGTTATGGCAGACATCTAAAAGATAACTAAAGATAAATTACAGAAAACGTATGAAAGTTAAGCAGTCCCCCTTTTGAAGTCGAAAAGCCTATTTTTTTCTAAGCACGTATTTAGATGTTTTTATGCAACTTTGTTTTTATATATGTCATGGTTCCTCAATCTAGTTCTGTAATGTTTGTGGTACAACGGTTGGCTTGCGTTGCAAAACTTTGCACCTAGCAACAGAGCAAGTGAAAGTGATGACGCTGTTGTCAAAACATATATTTTTTTTTTTTTACACAACAACCAGAGTTTCTGCTTCTCAAAACACAACTGGTGGGTTTCTACCCCACATCTAGTTTCACACTCTGTGGTGTGATGATTGACACGCCGAGTAGGAAGGCGGATTACAGGGAAATCCTCTCATAATCATAGCGGGGGCAAAGGTAGCATCATAATGGAAAGTCGCCTTTCATTTATCCCATGTCCAAGACGCCCCCTCCTCACACACAGTTTAATTAAGATCTCATAAAGCTGGGGAACTTTTACTCTGCCGCAGAGCAGAAGACCTGAATGTCAAGTCCCCAATATCGCTGACTTTCTTTTATGGCAAAAATCCACTCTAACCTAAACAACCTTTTGTTGAGCACCTTTATGAAATAAAATAAATGTATAAATGAAAAACTAAGGTTTGTTACTATGTCACATATCTAACATTTAGAGACTGTATGTCCGTCCATCATTTAATCTGAAATGCATGCAAATATAAATCATCCAATTATTAGACCCTTCTCTCTCTATTCATCCATAAGGTCCCCACCTCAAATAAGTTATTTTGCTCTTCCACTTATCTATCTGTTAATCATGTTTGAATGTAAATGCAGTTTTCAATTAATTATTTCCTTTAACATTGTGAAGCTCTAGTTTGAACCTTCTTAAGATCCAATTGTGCAAAATGCAAATTCTTGCAATTTTTTGACTGGTCTTAAGATTTTGATCAGGATTGAATCTACTGATTCAAGACATGTTCAAGGACGTTTCAGGGAAAAGAGGGAAAGCTTGACTTCCCTCCATTTTGTTCTCAAGACATTCCCCGGCAAAGAAATATGCATTTTCCCTCCAATAAATTCAGGGTTTATACTGGGAAATGTGCCTTAGCTGAAGCTTACCAAAGAGATCTTGGTCAGATGTGTGAACCACCCTGACTCTCTTTGATTTGGAAAAGCAGGAGCTACCTTCTAAGCTTTGTCCTTCACTCTAACTCTTAGGGTTTGCTATGCAGAAGAAATCATTTGAACTTCCTGTATTCGTGATATGGTTATTAATGCAATGCCCGGTGTCTCCTGACCATTGGTAAGGGTGTTAAAATGCAGGCAGAGCTTCACTTGTAGGCTTTTTTAAAAAAAAAACCATGATAAAAATTGAAATCCAGTTGAGGCAAAGCCTAACCTCCGACTATCGGGGACCAGACCCCTCTGTGTCCTGTCAAAAATATCGAATTAAATTTATTTTCATTAGAATTTTAAAAAGCGATTGGAGACAACCCAGAAGTATTTAACCCATGTCTTGTTCAGTTTTGGAGCAGGGAGCTGGATCTCACCACCTTGTGTTTTCTTGGCTCATTTCCTCAAGTCCATCTCCCCTTTCCGATTTATGTCATCTCTCTGCCATTTTGTCAAATTCCTGTCAGTTTCATGCCGTTTATCCCCAGTGTCTTAGGGAGCAAGCTGAGATGGTCATTAATGTGGTGGATTTATTTATTTTGATGATCTCGACCTGAATGGGGAGGACTAAGGTAGCAGCTGTTGCGGGGCTGAGTGGACAGCAGTGCCCCAGTGTTGAGTCCCCTATTACTGCTTTTTAATGAGGAGGAGTGACGGATTGCAGCAGGCCTCCCATCTGGCCCGGCGCAGTTTGGCAAGTGGGGGTGTTGCTCTTTTCTAACACGGTACACTGAGTTTCCACCAGCTTGAATTTAGTGACCGTTCATTGTTATTGAAAGGAACAAAGACTAAAGGATAAAAATAAAAAAGACAGCCCGCCTTCATATTTACTTTCATTTTAATGTATGTGTTTGACATGATTACAAAAGGAAACAAAACCAAAGGGGGGGGGGGGGGTTTCTATAGCTGTGGCCCACGGCCTAAAAAAGTTACTCAATATCCATCCCTTATGTTTTAGTTTTGATTTATCCTAATTCTTAACCATTTGCTTTTGTTTTACAAAAGAGAAACTCCACTATTATATCTACATTTAATTAGCATAGATTCTAATTACTATTACTATTACTAATATGTTAATTTAATGCAATATATGGATAAGTTTATGGAAAATAACATGAGTACATTGCTGTTCAGTTCTTGTAAGTGCAGCCGCCGTCTGTTGTAGAAAGTTCCAGTGCAACTCTGACGACCAGTTAAAGTTAGATATGCCAATCAGAATTAGGCAATATAAGCTCTTCCTTTTAACTTCTGGGAAATTTATAAAAAAATTTATGTCATTTTTGTAGTATCTGTGCTTAAGTTAGTTTCTATAATAAGTGCTGGTTATTTTAAATGGGGTAAATTGTAATTTGTTCAAGTATTATCTCTTTTGAGTAAATCAGTAGGGAATTAGGAGAATGTGCATCTAGGAGGGTTAATCAAAGAATAATCAAAGAGTTCATATATTTTCGTATTTCAGTTTAAAAAATTTCACATGTATTGTGTGTGTGAATTACAAATAAATTATTTTTTAGGTTTTTAACTTTGCTCATGTTATTATGTTTCACAGCTTAAGTAAACCCAATTTCTGGCCAATTATAATAAATACCAATAATCATTGGTGCTGTATTTGCATTTAATATTTGACTGGGTGCTTTTACATTGAGACATCCATTAGTGTGAAAGGAGAAGGCCCAGTCTGCTTTCAGTTTCTTGAAGCTTATCTGCATTGTTGGCTCAGCTGTCCCTCATCTTCTCCTTGACAGTAGCTCAAAGATTTTCTGTTCAGTTAAAATCAGTCCAGTTTAATGGCCAATATAGCAGAGCTACAATAGTGATTAAATAAGGTGTTGGTACTTCTGTCAGTGTGCCAGATTCCAAGTGCCACTGTTAAATACAATTGTCCACATTTAAAATGTTTTAAAAAGAAAATGGACCAAACAACCTTAGAAAATCTGTTTTTTCCCTCAAGAGTGGAAATTGCACATTTTGTTGCTGCCTGTTAATAGGAGCAAGGGGGAAAAAGACTAGTGTTTTTGGCATCTCAAACACCCCTTCACTTTTCAGCAAATGTCATAGCAGCAGTTGTATTCTTAGGAATGACTGGGGGAAAAAAAGAAGAAAAATCTCACCAAGTCAAAAAATCACTCACCCATACTCTCTCCTCCTTCCTTCACATGTGAAGTCACAGGTCAGAGTTTAACAGGAATGTGGCTTTGACGCAAGCAGAAAAGTCTGGTTTCTAAAGTGCAGTTTGTTGCTTTCACTCTGCAGCATCACAAAGGAAAGCATCGTGGACGTGGAGGCCGTGGTGAGGAAAGTGGAGCAGAAGATCGAGAGCTGTTCTCAGCAGGACGTTGAGCTCCACATCGAGAGGGTTAGCTCACCTGCACTGCATTTTCATGCACCTTTGGTGCCCTTCCAATTCAAATGAAAACACAAAGTTGTAGTTTTTTCCCTTCATGACAGCATAAAAGCATCCAGGCTCTTAGGCATTTACAGTTTGTTATTCAGGCAGATACACAGCTCCCCTCACAGGAACTATGCAGCTGTCCTTTGAGTATATAAAACATATTCAGGAAAGTTCCCTTAACATTTAACTGTGTTAAAACTCTTAAAAATTCTGGGTTAAGCATCTATGCAAGACGGGCTAGAAAAATCATTCTTTAAGCTAGGAGGCAAAGTGTTAAGATTCGACATTTTTTCACAAAATGTCTGAAAATATGAGGGAACAACAAACATGCATGTTTGTCAGCTGAGGAAAGCTTTTCTCAAAGGCAGGGGGGGTGGGGGGTTACTTCTTATCCGCTTTCACTTTGACATAGTGTGAGTCTGTAGGTCAGGTGCTTTCCATTTTCTGAATGCCTAATGTAAACATTTCAGCTTTGTTTCTCACATTTTATTGTACTGAGCTATGTTTGGTTGCGTTTGTTTTCTCCTCAGATTTTTGTCATCAGCCAGGCAGAGCCTCGTCTGCCCCTGCAGCTGGAGGACGCCGTTAGGCCGGATGGAGAGGGGGAGGAGGTGAGGGAGGCTTTAGCTGTATTGCAAACAAAAATGGCCAATAATTTAGTATCTTAGTCTCCAGATGTGTAGAGACCAACTGCAAAAAACTGAAATCCATCCAAAAGGTAGGAGAGGGAGGATGAAAGTCATGCTTTTTAGATCATGAGAAAAGTTTGGAAAATCATGCATCTTTTTTTCTATACTTAGTCGTTTTTGATTGTAAAAAAACAAAACAAAAAAAAACAGCAATTTAGATTACCTTGATAATTAGTTTCATTTTATCAAATGCTGTTTTTCAGAACCGTCACTCAGTGTTTGGTAATTCATCTGGATTCTGATTAAAACAGTCAAACTGTGATGCTGAGAGTCATGAAATAAAAAAAAACATTCCTTTCCCCAGTCACAGCCAACAGGTAATTACAGATTTTCAGACATTGAAGTTGTTGCTCAGAGCAAAAACACTCATCTAAATGTTGATCTATCATTATGATCCATCAGCTGCTCTGGTCTTTTTGTATAGAAAGCTGCAGCTTATCCCTGCTGATGTTGAGCAAAAGGTAATTGACACCTGGAATATGTCATCTTTTATATCCAGCATCAAATTACAGACGACAAATTTGTTGGTTGAGTTGTGTTAAAAGCCTTAAATAGATGAATGAATTATTTCTTTATTGCTGTGATCGACCAGTTAAGATAATTAAAACCTATAATTTAACAATATTGACTGGGGGGAAAAAAGTCTTTTTAAATGGAAACAACCTGCACCGCAATTTCTAGACACCACGTGTTTATAAATTTGTGCTACCTGATTTGATAAATGGAAACCGCTTATTTCTTTTTGTCTTTTCCTTTAGCTTTGCGTAATCTTTGTGGCTCATCCTGGGTCACTTGATACAATCTCTCTTTTGAGCCCAGCCCCAGATTCTATATTAGTTTTAGTTCTTGTGGCAGAGGTGATCATGAAAGGTTGAATTGCATCACAATGCCGTCTACTTCCCACAAGGTTGCCATGTTCTGTGGAAAAGAAACACACCACAGATTCTCTACTGTATTTATAAATGGGCTTAAAATGCTTTAAATGAATTCATCCTTTGTTCCAAACCATCCACTATGGGTGTTTTTTTTTTTTTTTGCCAAAAAGTTTCTTTTTGTTAATCGTGTGACCAAAGAACATTATTTCACCATAAGTCTCTGTTGAGTTTAGGAACCTTTACTTATTAAATATATGACAGAAAGTATTACTGATGGTCTGCTTTGAAGATTAGACAGTGAGCCATTTTCCATTTCTCATTTACAAATTATGAATATCTATACACATCTGAGTAAGTTGAATGACACATTCTCCCATCTTTTGCATTTTAAAGTGCAAAATGGGCATCTGTGAAGTCATTTTTCTACCCCAGGAAATGCCCCACAAAGTCATCACTGTTTGGAAGTTCTTGGTCATCAAACTGATCAACCTAAAAAATTAAAGCAAGAAAGGAGGGTGAAGTTGCTTTTATTTCACTAGAATTGGTGAGAATATTATAGATGGTACCTCTGATCTTTTTTTGTTTTTTTCTCCTCAACATGATTTTCTCCACACACAATTCTGGCAAACCATCTGGCACCTCCAGAGGGTTAAACAGTGCTTCGCTAACACTGTTTTCAGTGGGAGTGGGGATCTGCTGACCTTAAAAGAGGAAATTGTTGGACATTGGAAGGAATACTTTTAGGATGGTGGAAGAATAGGCCGGGTCCTTGGGGCTGGATTCCTTCACCACTCAGTCTGAAGTCACTGGGATGGGATAAAAACTCCTCTGTGGCAAGACTTTGTAGGGTGACGAGATCTGCCCCAAGTGCCTTATAGCCCTGGATGTTGTCCTGCTGTGTAGGCTTACACACCTCTTCGGCATTGTGTGGAGGTTCGGGATAATGCCTCTGGATTGGCAGACTGGGGTGCCAGTACACAACAAAGGGGACCAGAAGGTCTGTTCCAACTAATGGGGACCACATTTCTCAGCCTCCCTGGTAAGGCCTATGCCAGGATGCTGGAGAGCCCAGCTGATGTTCGAACCTTAAACTTCAGAAGGAGCGTTGGGGTTTTCATCCTGGCCATGAAAACCTTGATCAGCTATACACCGTCTGCAGGGTTCTCAAGGATTCATGGGAGTTTTCCCAAGCGGTCTACATGTGTTTTGTGGACCTTGAGAAATAATTTGACCGGGTGCCTCGTTGTGCCCTGAGGGGGGCACTTCAGAAATATGTAGTTGGGGGGCCCTTTGCTGGGGTTCTTCCTGTGTCTGTAGAAGCGAAGCAGGAGTTTAGTCTGCATTGCGGGCATTAGGTTAGACCGGTTAGCAGTGCCTATTTGGACTGCCCTCTGTCACAGGTCCTATTCATAACCTTTATGGACGGAATTTCCAGGCGCACCTGGAGGGGTTCTGGTTTGGGGACCGGCAGATCTTGTCTCTGCTTTTTGCAGATGATTTGGTTCTGTTGTGTATCTCCTTCCAAGACCTACAGCAAGCACCTAGGGGGTTAGCAGCTTAGTGAAAAGTGGACATGATGAGGATCAGCCCCTCCAGGTCTGAGCTCATGGTCCTTAATCTGAAAAAGGTGTCTTGTCCCCTTCAGGTTGTAGAGAGTTCCTGTCTCAATTGGAGCAGTTTAAGTATCTCAGGGTCCTGTGATACAAGTGAGGGGAGAATGGAGCAGGAGATTGATAGATGTATCGGGGCGGCTGATGCTATACTACAGATGCTGCACTGGTCTGCCCTGGTGAAGAGAGAGCTGAGCAAAAAAGACAAAGCTCTTGATTTCCTTTTCGATTTATGTTTCTACCCTAACCTATGGTCATGAAATCTGGTCATGACTGAAAGAACAACATACCAGATATAAGCAGCTGTAATAAGCTTTTTCTGCAAAGAGAATAGGGTAAGGAGCTATGTCATTTTGGAGAAGCTCAGAATAGAGCCGTTTCTCCTCCATGATGCGAGGAGTCAGTTAAGCTCGCCTGGACATCTTTTTGGGATGCTTACCTGGACACCTCCCTTGGGAGGTTTTCAAGGCATGTCCCATTAGGATGCGGCTTAGGGGAGGACCCAGGAGGGACTACGCCTCTCAGCTGGTCTGGGAGCGCCACAGATTTCCCCAGAGAACCATTCTTAACAATCAGATATGAGAGCAACTGACTCATTTATTATTCACCAAAGAGTCGCATAAACTTAAAACAAAAGTGGATAGAAGCAAAGTGTTTCTATGAATAATCGTATATAGGAGACTTTAGATAAAGGCCACTATGTTCAGATATTAATATTTTGGCTGATATCGGGGCCACTTCTACATCAGTATTAGATCAGGACATCATTTCCTAGCAGTAACCAGACAAACATCAGCTTCTATGACCACCTTCTTAGTCCTCCTCATCTTCATCAGCTCTTGCGTTTTCCGCGTTATCAATTTCAACGCACTCTCTTTCAAACTGAAAAGGTGATGTTAGTGAAGTTTTGGCTGGAAACAAGCCCTGCTGGACCTAGCGTACGTCATTTACCCACAATACATTGCAACATAAACATCATGGCAAAATCCGTGGGATTATGCTTTATTTAAATCTATTTAAAGGAAAAATCTTTCTCAAATAGTCTGTTGTCACAACTAACCATGGATCCCTTGAATGCTTTTTAACAGACCTTGACCATGGTTGGCTGTACACAGGATGTGCTTCATTGCTGTGAACACCCCTGTTTTTATCAACCAGCTAAATTCAACGTTTGCAGGGAGAGTTCAGGTGTTCTCTATTGGGATTCAACGTGTCAGTCAAACACATGTCGTCCCCAGAGACACGGGCCAGAGCAGCTCCGACTGTCTGCCTATCTAACAGTTTGTCCCTCTGCATGGGGCTGTTTGAGGCAGGAAATAGCAACACGGGCTATTAAGTCATGCCCCAGAGGAGCGCGACATGACCCTGGAAGCAGCAGTTCCTCCTGTGATGAAACATTTACTTTTTCATTTGTTTTTTGTTTTTAATTTCCCTCTTTCCCTAAAACGGTTCCCTTTTGTCTCGCACTGCAGATGTGTTTGGAGCTGATCGTTTCTTTTCTGTTTAGACTGCATATGATCTTATTTCCTATGAAGAGCTCAGTGTGTGGATTATAATGATGTGAAAATATTAGCACATCCCTCTAATTCGGTTGTTGATATAGAACTGTTCAGACACACATACGCATCTGATCTAATTTTATCTCTACAAAACGATGTAGACTTTGACTGCATATTTTTGTTGTAATAATCAAGCAGAAAATGTAGACAAAAATGTTTTCTATTAACCAAGTTGGTGATCTCCTTATAGATAGTGCTGTTAGCTATCTTCAGTGCTTATTAAAGCCATCTACCAGAAAACCATGCAAAAAAGTTTGCTGCAGTCTTTATTATCAGATGTAAGATGTTTGAGGAGTATCTCACATGATCATAATGTTTTACGTGACCCCGTAAGATGTCGCAGGAGACCACCTGTCTTTGGTAGATTTACGGGTATGCGTTTTCTCCATTATCAGGTCAGTGTCCATTTCTGCTTCATCTTGATGTTCTTTATGTTTTCTTCAATGCTGTAGAATTCATAGAGGGTTCTGTAATGGTGAGCAGTCTAGGCCCTGTTTTTGCAGAGCTGAAACAAACCCGGATACTTCAAGTTTTATGCTTAACTGTGAGTTATGGGATTATTTTTCCAAAATGATTGCTCATTTGTCCCAATAATTCATTGCTGGACTCTGTTTAAAATCCTTTATTCCAGAATATTATTCATTCCCCCTTTCTGTATTTCATGGAGAGCAGAGGCTTTCTCCTTCACCGTGTCCCATAGAAGTTAAAAATGTTTCACTCTCTCTCTGATTCATAGGTCCGGTAATTAGATTTGAGATTTTGTTAAAGTATCTTATTCCACCTTTCAGTCTGTTGCTTTTGCATGCTAAAAATGCTTGGTGGGAATCCATGGCAATGTTGTTTTGATTGTCTTTAACGTATAGACTCTTTTATGTAAGCTAGAGTAGCTGATGTCACCTTCTTGGAGATAAATCCCTTATCACAGTCTACTAACACTACTAACCTTTTTTAGGAGGTTCCAGACAGATGTTTCCTTTTTATCTTGGTTTTCCACAGACCGGAACACAGTGAGATGAATGTCTGGCGCTAAAACAGGGCAAACGGTCCAAAAAAGGTTGACTTATGATGATTTAATACCTCTGACGAGATATATTTGTTTGAATTTTAATTTGGAATACATTTTAAGCTTGTTACCTTATTTATTTCCCAGTTTAAAACCTTAAAAGGGATTTTTTTTCTCACCACCCTTAAGTTTTTTTTGTTGTGTTCATTGTATTGTTGTTGAAGTAATATGCTTTGAGTACAAGAAATTGGGAAAAAAGTTAGAATAATGACTTTATATCTACACCACATAAGTTGTATTTTTTCTTCACTTGACAGTACAAATGAAAACTTACATCTAGTAATTCATGATTAATTAAACACGATGATATGTTGCTGGTGTTTATTGCTCCTTTTTTTATTTTTTTATTTTTTGCTATAAGCTTATATAAGGATTCTTGGTTGCTGTTTTCTGTCCACTCAACATTCCATTCATAGGCCAACTCTGGAAATGGCAAGCTTCTTTAGCACACAGCTTTAGTGACGTAACAAACCCTGACAGTTTACATTTAGTGATATGAGTCTTATTAAAATTACTCTGATAAAGTAATTGTTCCATTTAATTAAGCATCTACAGTTTTTA
This sequence comes from Cyprinodon variegatus, assembly GCF_000732505.1. Classification (NCBI taxonomy): domain Eukaryota; kingdom Metazoa; phylum Chordata; class Actinopteri; order Cyprinodontiformes; family Cyprinodontidae; genus Cyprinodon; species Cyprinodon variegatus. The sequence goes on along the minus strand of NW_015151558.1, from coordinate 106,782 downwards.
AAGCCCTGAAGGTACTGAAGATATGAGACACTCCTTATGTTCCCTTTGAGATTTAAACAGGCTGTAAAATATTTACACATCACTGAATACAAACACCCCTGTGTAAAGAACAGGAGCAGAGATTTCACCTCTGTTGAATATTTCATAACTTGGATGTTTGGTTGTGATGTTGTAATGTTTTTCCCCCTCAGGAAGGAAGAGCCACTGTTAACCAGGACACCAGACTGGACAACAGAGTGATTGATCTAAGGGTAAGATGCTACTAGGAATTTTTCAAGGTATCGTTTCGTCGATACAATGTTGAAAGTGACTCTTGGTAAAGAAAAATGAAAGCGCACGAGTTACATGCCTACTAGGAGATGGCATGCAGTTTCATTTACAGGGAAATATTCCAGCTACTCGATTTAAAACGAATCTTTTACATTCCATCGTCTGAATCTGGAAACATGTAGGTTAAGCTTAGACCGCCATAGTGGTAAAGGGTGGTGTTTTACATCAAACAGGTAGCAAACTACCCACTAATATCCAAACGTCTGCGCAAACCTCCGCACCTCAGAAGTGAAAACATTCATCTGTGATTTTAAACACTGCTATGCGTAGGAGATGTGCTACATCTATATGAGCAGCGTTAAACACACAGCCGCCAAGCCTCTCATTGTTTTGATATGTATGGGTGATACGGCTGGCAGGAAGGCAGCAACACCACAGCACAGAGCCACGCTGCTGTAAAGCTTCACAACAACACCTGCCTCTGTAACACTCGGAGCTCACAGACGAGGGTCTGTCACCACTTGTACACATAAGAGGCCAGTAAAGCTATAAAGTGGTTCCCACTCTGCTAGACAAACACTCGACGAGGGAACAATATAGCTCCTCTAAGAATAGTTTAGACGCTATGAAACTTCTCTCATGTGATACTTTAACATCAGGTGCTTCTCATGCTAATAAACAGACGGTTTACTTGCGTTAGCTCGGTTAGTGGAATAAGCTTATGCCTAAAAACTGTTAAAAGTTGGTTTAAACTAAAAGATGTATACATAAATGTACAAATATTTTAGCTTGACTTGAATTTAGGCACATTTTCAAAATGTGTTGTCAGTGGTTGCACTTCCCTTCTGTTTCCACTGCATCTACCAACGTAAAAACCTTTCACATGTTTAAAAAAAATCACAGCAGAAAAGAGGTAAGTAGGAAGGTGTGACTTTCACTATTACCCTTAACTTTGACGGTGGAGATGTAGACACTAATCATTTTGGATGTTTCAAACAGGAAGTTTTATTCTGAACTCTTTTGTTAATGTTTTCTGTTAACGTTAAACATTACATATTCTGGCTATAAACTATCCGCAGAGAAAGAAAAGGTGAATCCTTTTCAGCATTTATATTGGAGGTAAAAGAACAAAGTACCTCAAACCCCTCTGAATGTCGATCATTAACATATTTTATATGCTTTAAAATATGTGCAGTCAGTGTCATGCTGGCATCCTCTTTTTAAACATCTGTTGTTGTTTTTTTGTTGAAGTTTGGAAACATTTCAATGCCAACTGCTGCGTAAAATCTGAGGTCGAGGATGTTGAATATCACCCTACATTCCTGAGCAGAGTTAACATCACATTTAACTTTGGAAAAAATGAAAGCAAAGAAAACACTTACACTTGTTTATAGTTACACATTAGAAAATGAAACGGACTGACAATACATTTGATATAGGATAGAGACTGAATGGATTTTGATTATAGTTTTATTAGTGACAATTAGGACTTTATTTTTGTGAGGTCAGCATTTTTCCTCTCATCCCTACTACACAGCAAATCAACTCTCTAAAAAAGCAGATGTTATTTTGTTGAATACCATTTGCGGTAGTGCAAACAGTCATGACCTGAGAGGGCCTGAAGGTTCAGGGTAGGAAAAAAATGGAAATGAATTTTATTTTTATTCAAACTACAGCACAACAATTGTAGAGTAAAAAAAATTAATTAATAAACCTGATCTGCTCTCTGTGGTGGACCCTAACGGCTGGGTTAGGTACTGCAGGCAATATATTCAAATTAATTGTACAGTAGCAGCAGAAACTGTTAGTCTCTACAAAATTAGGCCATTTTAATGATAGGACAGATTTTAAATGATTATATAATCAACATGATAACATTCATTGTTGTAAAGCAGAGAAATCCAAAAAATTTTAAATCAATTGAGTTAATATAATGACCTCTTATAACTGAAGTAAATAAAACATGTGAACGATTGAATCCAAGTCAATGAGTAGATGCAATCAACTGGTTTTCCTTAGATGGAAAACTTTAAATCAATTTGATTGTATGATCTGGTGAACTGTAAAGTGCCTTCAGATGAGGTGTTGTGATTTGGCGCTATGTAAATAAACTGAATTGAATTGAACATTCATGATATAAGAAACCCCTAGTTGGTTGGGTAAACTGGGTACCAAGTTAACATTGTCCTTATGGTTAAAACAAAAACTTGAAAATAATAAAACATGTTTTTTTTTAACCAGTTTAACAAAGAGAATATTATGATGATCAGAAAATCTCCAAAACTGCAGCTTTTCAAGGTGATAACAGTCTGCAGGGGTCGGGATCTCTGAAAAGCAAAAACCGGATTGAATTGGAAGCGAGGTCATTCAAGGACAAGGCCCATTGATGCATTTAGGCTACAATGTGTCAGCTGAGCTATTGTGGCACACACTGCTGAGGAAGTTGGTTCTGTTAGGTGTCCAAATACACTGCAGCAGTTTGTTGCACACTGGGGTGCTTGGTCCATGACCTATTAAGGTGTCCATCATCGCGGTAATATTGTAATGCATTATTGGTACAGAAATTAGAGGCAAAGGTTGAGTCATTTTTACATTTTCCAGTCATTCAGATGTTATCAACTTGTGCCTGCCTCTCTGTTTCATAAGCAGGGCTGTCTGATGGTTTGAGAGTTGCATCATCATTTTCTATGGAAAGAATCATTTTAAACATTGATGATTACACTGGCCTGCTTTTGGTTCATCAGCCCTATATACAATAGGAGGTAAGCTATCCGGCCTGCATACAATCGCACACATTTTTTCATTTTACAAAGTTGTATCTTTAGGACAATATCATAATGCCCTCCTGAAACTGTCTCGGCTTTATTGAGCAAGTTTCACCAAATGTATTGGCAGAGAGAACGTTTATGCACAATATTTAACATAAACAATCAGCAAATATATACCACATCGCAAACAGGTCTTTATGATAATGTGATTTAATAAAAAAAAGAAAAAATCATGAATTTGTAATAATTTCTGCACTAATACTTTCTATTGGTTCAGGTTTTTTTGTATTTATATTGCAGCAGTCCTAACATCAGATCATATCTGATTTGCACATTTTATTGTTGAATCTTTTGCAATTTTCTGGAGTTTATTTTATAATCTCTGGAAAATATTTCACATTTCAAGTTAAAAGCAGAACATCACTGGCTAAACTGTAGACATTTTTTCTTCAATTAAATCCCAGTAATTGACAATAGATCTAATATTTTTCATACTTTTTTCTCTTTGTTTAGAATTATAAGTGTAAAAATTCCCAGAAGATGACTTCTATCCCCTTGCTAGACTGAAATGCAGCGTGCAACCTGGGATTGAAACCCTACTCAAGCAGAAATCGAGATTCTGGACTTTGAAACCAGTTTGTGGTATCTCATCACCACAGCTGGGTTTCTAACTGGTAGAGTGTACCTCAGGTGTATCTAGTGTCTAAGTAACCGCAGCATCAAAAGAACTCATTGCCAAGTTTTCCTACTTCTCCCCGATCACATCTACTCCCTTCAGACGGTGTAAACAGGAAGCGCTTTCGAAGGTTTCGAACGTAGCCTCATTCAGACGGCATTTGTCGTTCGTTTTCACAGGCTGAACGAAGCGCTCAGCACAAAGGATGACGCACAGCAGTAATGAGTCATGGGGGCTCTGGGTTGCAGCTTTGCAAAGGTGTTTGTAGAAGTCTCAGGAAAGTTTTATATCATTTTCACTTCTTCATTTTACCAATTGTTCTGGTTGCAGCTTCAGATTTCAGTCAGACATCCCTGAAGCATTCCCTGGTAGAGAAGCAAGTTGGCAAATATTTGCATGCTATCTCTTTCTCCCTTTGAGTCAAAATTAGGTCATGAGGTCTATTCGGTTGCGGCCCCTCAGTAGGGGGATGTAGGGATGAAACAGGGCAGTACCAGTTTCTTAATGAAATGTAATAACTGTAGTCCTGGGCCAGTAAACGGGAGATGTTTGTGGCCTTCTAAGATGAGTCAAAACATTTAAGGGAGTGCACCTTTAACGTTTCTGTCTGCTCTTTTTACGTGACTGTTACACATTTGGTTTTGGGGTTTAATTTTAACTGTAATCAGCCCTGCCTTGCTATCAGCGTTTACATTGGTAATGATAGGTTTGGGTTCCCGGAGCTCCTGCAGGGCTCTCATGCCGGCCTCGCCCTTGCCAACAAATAAATGTTTCAACCTTTTCTCAGACAGGAGGTGCAAAACGAAGAAAAACTGGCAGTCTTGTTTTTGCACATCTGTTATGATTGGGTAATGAGTCCAATGAATCACTCCATGTGTGGTAACGCTGCTCTGCTTGTGGCTCAATGTTTTATACGTGTGTATGTGTGTGTGTTTCCTCCCAAAGACGACCACCAGCCAGGCCATCTTCCGGCTGCAGTCAGGAGTCTGTCAGCTCTTCAGAGACACGCTCACCAAAAAGGGTTTTGTGGAGATCCAGACCCCCAAAATAATATCTGGTAAAACAGTTTTCTTATCTTCCCCCAGTTATATTTTTTTATAGCTATCTGAGCGGAGGCACCCTTGTTTTCATCCTACCACCTGCAGGTGGGCCTGTGACTCATGGTGTGAAAGTTGCAAAGCACGCTTCCTCTACTGGACAACAAATTTAGCTTAAAAAAAAAACAAAACATAAAGTTTATCAAAAAAAACAGCTTTCCAAACAGCAAAAGCATCTGAAAAAAAACCCAAATGTTAATTATTTTAAACTAAGATTTAGCTTTTTTGCTTTGACTGAAACAGCAAATTGTTTTTGGACAGGGAAACTTTCTAAAGAAAACTCCTTTAACTTTTCTTTACAGCAAAACAAAAAGGAGAAACCTGAAATTCCTCTCCATTATTCAGAAAGCAGATGTTTTTGGGCTTTTCACTGAATTGTTTTATTCCCTACCCCATTTTTTTTTCTTGTTTTTACAGTCTAAAACAAAAAGAGACTACATTTTAGTAGAAATATGAACCAAAGCTGCTTAAATCTTAGATATCAAAACTATAGCCTTTAGAAAAATTCACAACGGTGAACACCGAGGAACACAAAAGATATGTCAGGGATCGAGTTGTAGAGGAGTTTAAGGCTGCGAAAAAATTGATTGGCTCCTGATCTGAAAATAGAGCAATGTTCAGATGAGCAGCCAAAAAGGCCAATGGTAGCTCCAGAGGACTTACAAAAATCCATGGCTTAGATGGGAGAATGTGGCCTCTGTGTTTCCATGCACTCTTTCGCTCAGCTGTTACACATTTCTGTTTTGAGAGTTCATTTTTAACAGCGATCTGCCCTGCTTGGCTCTCAGCAGTCGCCAGAGCAATCCACTCTAACAAAGCCAAAAAGATAAAGCAAGCATGTGGAAGAAGGTGCTTGGCTAGATGAGGCCAAAATGATTGAATGCAAGTACAGAGAAATACTGGAGGGGAACAATTTGAGGGGCTACTGAAGGCCAGATACTGAAAAACAGGAATCCTAAACCTACAGGCAAAGCTGGAGGGTAATGAGGTTAATTAGTGTTATTAATCAGTTAGAAAAAATCTAAGTTAATCCATTTACAAGATGAATTTTAAAGCATCCAACCTCATTCATTGATATTTTTCATGCATTTCTTTTTAAGTTTAACAAAAAGACTTTTATTTCATAATATAATGCAAAAAAAGAGAAGCACTTCCTGAGCTTTTCCTAAAATTAGTTTGGTCTCTCCTGTTTGCATTTCCTCAGCATAAAGCTCCTAAATTCTAATAAACATTTCAACTTGGGCTAAAGCTAATAAAACCTGAGGTAGAGGCAGCTACAATGATGTATGAAAAAAACCCAAAACGTGTTCCATAACAGGGCAGTGTCTCTACCTAAATGCTCACGTGGTTTTCAAATTTGAAATTAACTGCTTTGCGCCTACTTCTTCTTTTTGTTCTGTGAAAGCCAATCGTCGTTTCTTCACACGATTTAAAAACTGCCGCCTTTTACTTTTGGCGGCATCTGTCAAAAAACATGGTGTGCTATCTGCCAAACCGCATCTTCCTGCCTGGCTACACCCATCACACACGCAGTGTACAGTTTGTGCTGTATGAGAAACCCCCCCACCCTATTTTCTCTTTCTGCGGCGCGACAATAACAGATAGTGCCCTTGATGACGACTGTGAGGAACAGAGAGCTGCAGATGTGTTTTGCATGGCTTGCTGTTATGTAATCTTTAATGTTACAGTTTTGAACAAAAATACTCATATAGTGCAGGTTAGAAATGATTTTGTACTGTTATGGCAGATTATGATATTTTTAAATACTGAGTAATACAGTGATTTTTTTTTTGTGTGGCTACTTTCTCTTTTAAAAGTGATCCTGAAGTGTTTTTGTTTTTTTTGTTTTTTATATTAGCTGCTTTTTTTTCCATTCCCCACCGTTGTGCATGACCAAGAAGTCATGCCTTTCCTTACATGACTTTAGGAATTCCCTTTTTTTTGAGCTAAAATATGTTTTTTTTTTGTGCAATTTTATGCTTTAACTCAACCTAAAAATGTTGAAGCACTTAATTTTTTTCTTTTTATATCTTGTAAAGTGCTTATACTTACATTAGGCCAGTTTATGACTAATATGTTTGTGTTTTATTCTGATTTCCTTGTAGTTAATCTTGATATTGGTGTCGGATCATCTTTTTAATGCCGTTCGTCTTTGATAGACTTGGAGGTGGGAATATTTCAAGGCCTCTGAGTTACTATCTTCCATTGTTGTTGAAGGGTTAATATTCCATCACATCTTCCTTTCATTTTATACCTGGAAACAACAGAATCGGGAAAATGAGTTTACAGATTCACAAATTAGCAGCTTATCTTTAATAGTCTTTGAAGGAAATTCAACATTTCCATCCAAAATCCATCGTCTGATCAAAGGGGCAGATGCATCTCGGCATAATTAGCTACTATAATCTGCTTTTTGTTCAACGTTGAGTTAAAATGGTTTCCATTTGAGCGAAGATGAATTAATGGAAACCTTTTTTAGTTGGTGCTCAGTAGTTCAACAGAACCAGTAATCGTTCCAACACTTTGGGGAAATATTAAGCCGCTTTATTCTGACATAAACTGAAGGTAGTTGCCACCAAATGGCCTTGAGAACCAGGCTGTTACCATAAAACGCGTGGCTTTGTATTTAATATTGGTATGAAATGATCACATTTACATTTCATAATCTTTGCCAATGCTTTGAAGATGCCAAATAGCTAATTTAAAAGGCCAACTGATAATTTTTGCCCACATGAACACTGGTCCATCCCTTGAGTTCCAGAGCCTTTTTATGACTTTATGATTTATTTATTAGTACTAAGTGGACAGCCAACAGTGTAACCCAGAAATCAGACTTTTTCATATTCAAATTTGTGTTGTTGTTGAGCGTTAGTTAAAACCTGTGTGAAAGTGTGAAAGTGGCTTGTATTTTTTTTTTTCATGTGGGCTCGTTCAAACCAGAAGAGCCCACAATAGCACGCTCACCACAAAGCACGGTTTTGGTCCCCCTTCTATTGACATCAATCGTGGAAGGGCGCCAACTTTAGCCCGCCTTGCTATCACCACTTCCTTCTCTGTTCCACCGACAATCAAGGACTCGGTTAAAGGTAGTCAGAAAGCATTGCTGCTTGCGTAACTAAAACCATGGCTAACTGCCGATGTTGCTTAGGTTACATCCTCATGAACATGTATATACATGCGATATTTTCAAACGTTAAGAAACCTCCAAATTAGATGTGGTTATTTTTAAATAGGACAAAACATGAAAACAATTTCAAAAGTATAGTTTATGGGGAAAAAACGGGTTATGACTCCATTCAATCTCCTTCCATGAACCATTTTATTTATAAAACAGAACAGAATTGGTCAATATTTCAGACCAATCACTTCTATGTTATCCTGCCAATATGTTTTATTTTCTTTCAGTCAGGCTTTGTGTCGTATCAGCTTTGTCAATATCTTTTTTAACATAACATCTGTGATGTTGTAGGCAGAAAAAAGCTCTTCAGAATTAATAGTATTTCCCCTCAGTGCTTCTCGAAGCCTTGGAAAGGCTCCAAACTCTGACATTTTTGGAGATAAATCACACATTTACCAAGACCACTAAAAGCCTTTATCATGACAGTAAGATAAAATTATCATTATCAGATTGGTTGCCTGAGACTCAGAAAAGGATGAAAGTAAACCTGTATTTTTCTCTGCTAGTTTAGAAACCATAGTTAATTCAATTCTGACTTTAGAGATTTTAAACTTTTGTTTTCCCTGACTTTACCTAAATATAATTTACTTTGATTCTGAGACCTTAAAGCTACAGTGTGTAATAATTAGCGACATCTAACGTCCAGACTGCAGACCGCAGCA
>NW_015151558.1:82571-97931 GCF_000732505.1 Cyprinodon variegatus | reverse complement strand
GGTACTGAACAATAGATAGCAGTATTAAAATGATCTATGTAAACAAACCTCATCACTTGAGAAGGTAGGTGATGCGGACGTCGTGGAAGACATTTTGTCCCGTAACGCTCGCCGTACTGTTTGGGGGGAGAAGCGGTTGGGGGGAGATGTTCATGTTGCTGCGGTCTGCAGTCTGGACGTTAGATGTCGCTAAAAATTACACACTGTAGCTTTAAGCCAAGTATGAAACTCAGTATCATGAAAAACATAAACAGCAAGGATTTAAAGAATCCAAGAATATGCTTCTGAGCTAACCAGAGCCATGATGAGGGTCAATTTAAATTGATCAACCCTAATCCACTTGGTTAAAAAAAAAATTCTGTTTTTCCTCACAAAACAATATTACAAAATGATGGGGACCTTTAGCTGATATGATCGTCATGACAGCCTCACACAGATCTCTGACCCTAAAGAAATGCCCTCTGTAGAGCAGCTGAAGGTAGCTAAAGCTGATCGAGTGAACGTTGCTCTCTCTGAGTTTAAGCTTCTATTTTTCCTTTACCAAACTTTCTCCCAAACTCAAGTCAGATGTTTAAACTTTAAATTATTTGTAAGAACCTTGAGTTCACCTTTCAGAGAGACACTGATAGACATTTTGATGCTTGGTCCGCTTGAGGCGGTTAAATTTTCCCATAAGTTGCTTCATGTTCTGTTTATTTCCATTTGGCTTGTTTCTTTTGAAAAGTAATAAAATACACTACAAATTTTTAATATATGAAATCCTAGAATCCTTCAATACCCAGTTATAGTGAAGTGGGATTTTTTTTTCAATTGATTTTTTTTTTGTTTTATTTAAACTATATAAAACCACGTTATATTACTGAGAAAATATCTTAAAACAGAAGCATGCATTGGAAAGGCTCCCTAAATAGAGAATTTTCATCTTTGGTTATTTTCAAAATCAGTTTTTAACAGACTAGATTGATGGGAAATCTAATAGTTTATGTTATGAAAGATATTCAAATGATTTTAATGCTTAAACAAAGCTTATTAGTTGCTAGATGTGCTGTATTATGATGTCTCATTAGTTCAGTTTTTAAAATAAACATATCAGTGCTCTTTTTACTGATGCTACCTTGTAACGTGTGTTGGCTTTAATAAGACATTATCCATTCTCTCCACTGTAAAAACCTGAAGACATTTCTATTCATGCACATCATGTTCTGAATCCGCCTTTCTTCACACCACAAAGAACAGAGATTTCCTGGTCCAGATGATTAGTTCAATTTACTGCTTTGAGACCTTTCCACTCGGAGCTGATTGAAGGCTTGCAATTATTCCAACAGCAAATGGAAACAGGTGCGCTGCTCACAGGAGTTTTGGACTATGCTGCAATTTGCCCCTTTATGTTGAATATGTTAAAAGTTCTAGATGAGGTTCTTTTGAATAAAGTCCACAAGATTCAGTGCCCAGAACTTTTTTGGTGCAACTCTTTGTCTTCTATACACCTGAATTCAATCACTGAGTTACCTCCTCAATAGAAAGTCAGGTAAAGTCCTACTAAGCAGAGACTCTAGTGTCGGTTACCATGCATCAGGGTAAAGATGGAGGAAAGTTTTTCATCATGAGTATTATGGAAACTGTCAGCCTTTACATGTTTTATTGCTTTTAGAGCTGACTGTTTGAACCCCCGTCACTCCCTTACAATGATCTTTGCCTTTTCCCAGCTGCCAGTGAAGGCGGAGCAAACGTCTTCACCGTTTCCTACTTCAAATCCAGCGCCTACCTGGCCCAGTCCCCTCAGCTCTACAAGCAGATGTGCATCTGCGCTGACTTTGACAAGGTCTTCTGCGTCGGCCCAGGTAAAACGAGGCCTCCTGCCTGACACCTTATGAGCTTGCAAAGTCCTCACAGGCATAATAGGGAAATGAGCAGCAGGAGTGTAATGAAAAATGTAGACCCTATTAACTGAGATGACATGTTAAAAATGGCTCCAAATGTGTTTAAGGTTGTTAAAGTTTAACAGACATCCCACTGGTCCTGTTAATGTGGTCAGAGCTTGTAGTTAGTCTGTTAGTGACACAAAGGGACTTGTAAAAGCCTTTATATACAGAGAAGCTCCAGCTCTGTAGCTGAGCAAACACTGCCACCATCTGATTAGCTTAGCAAACGCTTTCATCTTTTCATTCAACATGGAGTGGATTTTATATAAAGACGTTCTTATCTAAAGCACTGTTTGATTTATAGTTGGTGTGTTTTTTTTTCTGAGTCCAGATAAAATACATTTATTAAAGAAGAAAGCAACCTTTTGTGTTTTCCACAGCGGACTGTGGTGTTTTATCCGTTTCTCTGTGGCTACACCTGAGGAATCAAAGGGCTTTAGGTCATTACTGCTTTTCAGACATCGTTGTGCTCGCTGTTGCCATGGTTACAGTGGTCCAATTCAGCACTGATTTAGTAAAAAGAGCTGAGATCAGCAATGTTAAAAGAAATTTAAATTGACAGAAGCTTAGCTTTGTTCAAATTTAGCTCAAATCTATGGTGTGTTTCATAAAAGGTGTCAGACGTAGTGTGTTTGGTTTTTATTTCAGGGGAGGAAAAACATATGATTTATATCCTCTGTCATGACACACAGCTTTAAATTGAACATCTGACAACCAAATTTTTCTGTATTTTCTATAGAGATATAAAGTGGTAATTAGCATAGCGTCACATGACTGCAAAGTATAAAACGTATTGTGGCACAAATGTCAGCTCTGCCTACTAAGAGACCCTTAAACCAGTCTGTGAAGAAGTAGCCTAAATAGTAACTCTGACAACATGATGCTTCTTGAAAAGCACCACAAATATTTCTGTGAAAATAAGTGAGAACTGGATTATTAGAAGAGAGGAGCTCAGCCGACAATTCAGCTAAGTTAGACTGATTTCACGATCATGAGCTTTGAAAATGTCAGAGTCTAAGTTTATCATCGATATAGAGGGTTTATCACCGAGGCCAGTGGTTACACTGGAGGAGCTGCAAAAATCCTCAGCTCATCTGAAAAAACTGCTTATCTTCACAGAAGAAAGCTGAAGCAAGATAAAGCATGTTCACAGGTTTAGATAGGTCTGTGAAAAGAAAGAGAAAGAAGATTAGAGTTTAGGTTTTGAATCTGTGGCTAAGATGCTCTCTTCATGACCCACTGGAGTCTGCGGTATTTGGGTTTGGAAATTTCAGAGAATATCAGTCTGTTGATGTGCAAAGCTGGAGGAGACTCTGAGCTGGAAGTGTTGCAAGAAGCGAATAAAAAAAAAAAAAAAATGTTAACTTAGCAGAACTGCAAAACAAACTTTAGATTTTATGGTGGTTAAAAAAAGGACAACACTAACTTTCTCTATACTTTATCGACAAGCTTTTGCTCATTTTTCAAATAAAAGTGGAATAAAAAAAAAAATTCAGATTAATGCAAAGAAACATTTTCCTACCATTTATCGCTATATTTTCTTAACATTGACTCCTGTTTTTATACTGTAGATTTTCCACCTGGACAAAAATACGATGTTGAACATTTTTATTCCTCCTTTTCTATTTCTGTTGACCCTGATGTTAAACCTTCATTGTCCAGTTTTCAGGGCTGAGGACTCCAACACTCACCGTCATCTGACTGAGTTTGTGGGTCTGGATATAGAGATGGCCTTCAACTACCATTACCATGAAGTGATCGACTCCATCACCGACACCATGGTGCAGATATTCAAGGGCCTGAGAGACAAGTAAGATTCAAGAAAGAATTAATGAACAAACAAAGTTTCTGTCTGGTTAGTGTTGAAGGTATTAAATTGATAAATAATTTATTCAGAATGTAAACTGGGTCCAAATCACATAAAACGCCACTTAAAATTTGTCTGATGATAAACATCTAAAGCTAATAAAAGGCTGAGAAATCCAAATGCAACGGAAAACGTGGTTCATAAATTTTATTTCTGTTTGATATATTTCAGAATCTGTTTTTGCAGATTCAGTCTCCTATTATTACTTTCTAAACCAGGAAAGCCCAAAAAGGTTTTTTTTCTTTTGCTTTTATTATACAGCTAAATAAACATCAACAGATATTTGCATACGGTACTTTGTTTTATCCCAATTTTCACTGCCTCTACAGTGCTGCACAAAGTGCATCCAAAGAGCATGGAGAGATGGCGGAATTAAAAAGCAGAACAAATCCACTGAGGCATTATTTAAGGTTTACAGTGTTTCTCTTTTCATTTCTGTGCATCCGGATATTTCCAGGAATTCCATTGAACAGCAGGTGATTATAATGAGTGCAGAGAAGCTGCGTATTTGGTGCATTTAATGTTCAGTCGTTATGTTTTGATTGCCTACAGCAATAAATACAGCCAAATGCGCACATTAGATCAACAGAGTTGCTAATGTAAACATAATATACTCAGAATTATCTTATTAGAACAACGTTTTTAAGCAAATCTAGGCATCTTTAGTTAACTGTTTTGAATATTCGGATGCTGTCATTGTTCCATCTCCTGTTGGAGGGATGTGCATCCAGCAAAAAAGAAACTGAATTGAATTTTGTCGGTGTGCCATTCAAAAACTGCCAGTCTTTGCCGATTTAAATGGTCTGGGAGTTTGTGGTTTTGTGCAGTGGAGCTGAACGCAGTGAAATTGGGGAAAACTATTCCTGTTTTACATTGTTTCAAGATTACCAAAATTATTTCCCAAATCACCAAATGAATGAGAAGATTTTTTTTAACCTGCCACAAATTCTTACATACAGAGTAGATAAAACATTACCTATGAGCTTTTAAAACTAACTGAAGCCCAGAAGATGGTGCCACAGCTTTTTCAACGTCTGATCATTTTCTCATTTGAGTGAATGGAGACATATCTCTGATTTATTTTAGGACATTTTTAACACATTGTTTCTTTGTATCACATCGAAACAATTAAAAGTGGATTTCATTATATTTGAAATATGGGGACTTCCACAGGTTTGGTTCTTGTGTTAAATTTCCTCATATCTGTTAGAATAATCAAGTGAAAATATAAACACAATGAAAATGTCCGAAGATCAAATTGCTTTGCTCCCCTGAAGAAAAGCAAAAGGCTTTTTTAAAAGATGTTAAGTTTATAAGAGTATCATTACACACAGTGAATAAAGGCAAGTCCTGCTGCAGGGAAAAAGGCCACTCTATGATGAAGATGCAATTACTCCAAAAGCAATTAAAAAGCCAAATTACATTTTCCTAATGCCCACAGGAGAGAGATGTTAGATTTAGGAGACATGTCCTGTGGTGTGATGTAAAAGAGACTGCTTGGCTATAATGAGCATCCTTACATTTGGAGGAAAATAGGGAAATTTGCGAGCTTGAGAACACCATTCCAACTGTGAAGCGAGAGAGGAGCAACATCTTATATGGATGTTTTTCTGCAGGAGGAATTACTGAACTTCACAAAATAAACAGCAGCAGAAAATGGGCTGTATGTATTGTTCCCCTTAACTGTACTCTTATAATTGAAACTTCATTGTTTCCATTAGAGCTTGTTTAGATTGATCTGATTCTGAAGGAGGGCGTAATTACTCATTTATTACTCCTTGACCTCTGGGTTAAAAGACGAACAAATACAAATCTCCTCATTGCCTGCTTCCATAAATGGATTAAACATTCTAGTTCGACATAAAATGTCTCATATATGGTAAACAGTCAAATGACTATTTGTTTCCTTCATTAAGCTAAAAGAAAACATAATACAGAACCTTAAATTCATCCTCACTGTTATGCTTGTGTCTTATCTTTATGATATGGCTGCACTGCCCCCTAGTGGTGCTAATGAGCAAAGCACGAAGCAGATGATATTGGCAGAGAGAAGATCTTTTCACACATATTAAACCCTGAAGCATTTCTGTCAGCCTTGGTGTAGAAATTTGAAAGGAAGAACATGATACAATAAAGTCCCACTTCATGAATTTCAAAGTTAGTGCACAAATAGAGGAAAAGTTCAACTCTTTAACAGGGTCATATGTCAGGCTGTGCGGTTTAAGTTGCCCTTTTTCGTTCAGTTTACCGTATGACTTTTGTTCCTCTTTCTCAAAATAGTTTGTGACTTTTGTTCTTATGACTTGCCTTTGACGCTTGCATTTATTTTAAGCACATGTTTAGACTCCAGAGAAACTGCAACTTGTCTTTTTTTAAGAAATTTGAAGTTTTAAAACCCCCCAGGGTTTTTCAGGTAGTCATGTTCCAGCCACATACATCAAAGTATTTTTGAGACTTTATGGAATAAACTAACTCAAAGTAGAGTTTATATGTTAAGTGAAAGAAAACAGTTTTAATTTATTTGTACCTGTTTCTTTAGCAACTATGCTGGTTTAGAGACGTAAAGCCTCCTTTACACTCGGTCCTAGCAAGGTAACCAAGATAACTGTAAATGGAATGCACAGCTGAACCAAACCGCTTCAGACACAACCGAACCGTGCTAACATGGTGGTACTAGCTCATCTGTAGGGCTCAGCATGGTTCAGTTCTGGCTCGGTTCTCAGATAACAAAGCGTGTGAGCAGACCTTGTCATCTCCTTACAGTCATAACCGTGAAATTTCAGATATTCATTTGCCGTACTTCCAAAAAGCCGACTCTGTCAAGTAATTTCACCAAAGGCTGCCTTCTTCACCTGACTCTGACAACTTCTTGAATGTCACGGGCACCGCCATGTTGGTTTGCGTGTTTACCTCTAGAGCAGTATTACCATATGGTAAATGGCATGTACTTATATAGCGCTTTTTTCGAGTTAGGAGACTTGACCAAAGAGCTTTACACCACATTCATTCACCCATTCACACACACACTCACACACTGATGGTTGCAAGCTACATTGTAGCCACAGCTGCCCTGGGGCTCACTGACAGAAGCGGGGCTGCCGTACACTGGTGCCACCTGGCCCTCTGACCACCATCAGTAGACTATGCAGGTGAAGTGTCTTGCCCAAGGACACAACGACAATGAAAGTCAGAGCCGGGGCTTAAACCGCCAACCCTTCGATTTCAGGGCAAACTCCAACATCTAACGCCACTGTCGCCCCATAGATCGTGACTAGGAGGCGAAGAACCGTGCTAGCATGGTGTGTAAATGAAACCGAGCTCGGCACTGTTAACTGATCGGTTTTCAGAGGGTAGAGTAAATGGGGCTTAAGAAGTCATTTCCCCCTCGCATCCTGGCTCAAATTCAAGATCTAGAGCAGCATCCCCTCAGCATGCTGCTGCCAATACCAGGCTGGTTGTTTTCTGGAAAAATTTATTGTTAAAAAAAAAAAAAAAAAGAAGAAGAATGGGTGTGGTTAAACCATAAATCTGTGTTTATTTGTCTATGAAACCAGAAAAGAAAATTTTGCAGAATAAAGTCAAATGGTTGGTGAGTGTTTTGTCTGTTTAAAAGTGTTCTTAACATATGAGTGTTTCTATTCCAGCTTCCAGACGGAGATTCAGACGGTGAACAAGCAGTTCCCAAGCGAACCCTTTAAATTCCTGGAGCCGACTCTTAGGCTGGAGTACACCGAGGCCTTGGCCATGCTTCGTGAGGCCGGCGTGGAGATGGGAGACGAAGATGACCTCAGGTCAGGTGACATCACACATGCTCTGCCCAGAAACGCCACGTTTTGTCAGATGATTTAATTTGGGTGAAAAAAAGCTGAAGTCAGTTTTAAAACTACTTAACAGTGCAGATATGAAACATGGACCTACCATTAATTAAATGTTTGTGATCAGAGGGCTTTCCTCTGAACTTTCCTACTGTAGCTGATTAGGTCATGAAAGAATGTGAGGCTGTGTGAAGTTGTGGCTTAGGGCAAATTAAACGTATATTTAAAGTCTGTGTTTTTTGTTTTTCTTCAGCACTCCTAATGAAAAGCTGCTCGGCCGTCTCGTCAAGGAAAAGGTTTGTGCAGTTTAATCTTTGAAAATCAGCCCATAAGCATGAAATAATCAGATCAGCTTGATGAACAACTGATGTCTGTATTCATATCAAAGTGTGAAAAACATTAACCATGTTTTAGTCAAGTAACAAAAATATGTCCATTAATGTTCATGTTCCTCTTTTTTGCAGTATGATACTGACTTTTATGTGCTGGATAAGTACCCGCTGGCTGTTCGACCTTTTTACACCATGCCTGACCCAAACAACCCTGTAAGTTTCTCAGCTACGCATAAGATTCATTTAAAAAAAACCCTATGAGCTAAACAGCAAAAATAAACTTTTGCTTGTCTACATCCGTAGATTTTCAAATATTGCATTTCTGGAAGAAAAGTGGCTTCACTTAAAACCGAATAAACAAACATTGAACTCATGCAGTCGATGATAACACTAATTTACAGAAATGTTTGCTGTAAATATTTTGCTACCTTAATTTTGTACATTTTCATATTGCAGCTACAATTTTTAATGTCTTTAATGAGTTTACCAGATTAAAAAATAATGAATTAAAAGAATTAAATTTTATTCTATGCAATGAAAATTAAAGAAGTGTCTTATTTGATATGCTTTGTGCAAAGCTGGCTTTTTGAGAATTTATGGTTAGCAAGAATTTAACCAACCCAACCACAAGTCCAGTTTACTGCTGGCTAGAAGGCGGGATAATGCAGAAATATTGGCTGAAGATGTTTCTAGTCAGATGGGAGCAAAATACTATATGTGGCAAAAAGTAACAATACAAACTGCTCTAAATGCACCATCCTATGGGGAGGATTTTCTTTAGCAGGGATAAGTAAGCTGATTAGAGGTGATGGGAAGATGGATGAAGATAAATACAGTTCAGCTCAGAAGACTTGAGATGGTCCCAGTAGGACAGCAGAAGTCATCATCCAGCCAGAGCTGCAACTGAGCTGAGCTGTTATTTGGATCAAATCATAATTAATCATTGGAATGACATAATCAAAGTTTAGACCTAAAACCAACTGAGCATTTTTCAAGACTGGAAAATTGCTTATCCACTTCCTTCTTTATCCAATTTTATTCCAAACTCTTTTTTTTTTTTCTTGTTCTTAGAAAAGAACAAAAATGTTTCTTTCCTTTGCCGCAGATGTTCAGCTGTGGTCATTTCACAAAGTGTAGACTCCAACTTTCTCTACTATTACAAAAAAAAGTATTTTATCCACAATTCCGTTATTTTTCACTTATGCACCTACTATAAGTTAATTTATCTCAGAAAATCCTAATCAAATATGCAAAAGCTTTGTGGTGCAAAATGTAATATGGGTCAGGAGTCATAAATACTTTCACACAATTGTGCTAATTTAAAAATGTTTTATCTGAAGATAATGTTATATGTTTAATGTAGCTTTAGAAACATTTTAACATGGCCTCTATTGATTAACAGATGTAATGGGATTCTTTTTTTTTTCCAAACAGAAATACTCCAACTCTTATGACATGTTCATGAGAGGAGAGGAGATCCTGTCTGGAGCTCAGAGAGTCCACGATGCTCAGCTGCTGACTGAAAGGGCTCTGCATCACCAGATTGGTAAGAAGTCCTGCAGTAGGTCTCATAACTCTAATGGATCTGAAAGGGATTGTCTCCCTCTACAGTTGAATGATGAGTATTACAACAGAAGAACTCTAAAAGGATTTGGGGGGTAATGTTTTATGGTGTCTTAACAAATATCTGCTGTCTGTTCTGATTCAGATCTGGAAAAGATAAAGTCATACATCGACTCATTCCGTTATGGCGCTCCCCCACATGGCGGAGGAGGCATCGGTAAGGAGCTCATCCTCTTTTCCACTATAAGACCATAAGCTCCAATATGCCTCTTTTTAGTTACTGACCAATCCTCCTTCACAGGTCTGGAGAGAGTCTGCATGCTGTATCTGGGTCTCCACAATGTGCGTCAGACCTCCATGTTCCCCCGTGACCCCAAGCGTCTCACACCCTGATCACGGCGCTTTGTGAAAGAACCCCTCTGGACTATCCCAGAGGTTTTGGTGACGGAAACTACAACTAATCCACAGTTCAGGAATGGAGAATTAATACAAGTATCCACCCACTTTTTCTAACAGGCCAATAGAAATTTATCACTAAGAAGAATGAAGCAGCTGTAATAGAAAGTACTTTATTGATTTGTGTGCATAGTTTTCTAACAAGTAAACAGAGGCGTATCGTCAGGAAGTGGGCCAGAACACTCCCAGAGGAGGCTGCACACCTTTTATTCATCTTCTTACCAATAAGTGTTTAATTATGGAGAGATTAAACAACTTTAACACAGATCAGAGTCCTTTGTATTACTAGCAAAGAAATTCAGAATGCTTTTGGTTTTCAACAGTTTGCCTGTAACTACATGTATTTTGTAATTAACTGATGAAAAAATAAAAACTGCTGATTTAAAAAAAAAAAAACAATTTGTTGGAAATAAAAAAAAAAAAGTTGAGAAAATAATTTTTGATTGGATTCGAAGTTAGCTTATATACACATAAAATAAAAAATGATAAAATAAAGCAAATCAGTGCCTTCCATGACCCACAGTCTTTTGGGATTAAAAGCCTCCGATCTGCAGCCCCGCCCCAAGGAGAGCATCAAAGTTTTTCAGTGTTCACTGACATGAATGAAACTACACTAAAGTTTATGTATGTTGTGAAAAGTTTTCACACAAAGTTTGTTTTTTTTATCTGTTCACATCGGTAATTGTGAGACCTTTGCCAAAAACACTCTGTACATCAAGACTTCACTGATGTTAAGACGTTGCTGGATGATTGCTTTACTCTGTTGCTGCTCCGCTGATCTGCAGGATGAACAGGAAGATGTGAACAATATCGACGTAGAGAGAGAGCGCTCCATAGATGTACTCCTCTGGGCTGATGGCCAACTCTCGATTCCCAATAAGAAGCTGGGTGTTGTACACTAAAAACTGAGAAATGAAGAAAACAAAAGTTTTACATGAAACATTAAAAATGCATCCGCTTTAATGAGGACATTTTTATTCAGGCAAATAACTTTGCTGTGTGATTTTGCAAAGAAGAATCTGAAAAATGTGTTTAGGTGTTGTAGTCGGCCTGTTTTACTCTGCCTCCAGATAAAATTAATCACAGGTTGCGGTGAGAAGTCACCTTATTTTTTCTGTGTTTAATTTATCAGCATTACAAATAGCTGTTTTGTGTGGGTCTGACATTTTTTAGGGAACATAAGTGAACTATTGGTGTCATGAAAACAATGAGCTCAGCAGGCAAGTCTGGATCAGATGGCAGAGATAAAAATAAAAAAAACAGTTAGCTTCCAAAGCAATATAAGCTTTAAAGATGAATCGTTCAACAGAATAATTAGAAATATGCTACAAAACCGCGGCCTGGCTGTTCACTGAAAGAAGCTGCAGAAATCCACAGTTCAAGCAAGATCTCCTTCAGCAGGACTTTTATCATTTGGCAAATTTGTGCTTCACAACTTGAACAAAATAACTTGAAGAGACAGGGAAGCTGGATTGATCTAAATATGTGGGTAGTTCTAAATGGGAGGCCAGTGCAGAATGGACCCTGGCCCCTGTTCTGAAATCATAAACTTAAAAATGTTAAATGCAAGTCAATTATTCTTAAATAGATGGCTACAACTTTGATCTAAGCAGCAAGACTATTTTCATACAGAATAAGACGATATGTCAAAAATAAACCTTTCAAAAGTAAACAGTCTCTATTTTCTTTTGCTTTAAAGGCCAAAACCCTCCATCGTTTGGTAGAGCAACTTATTTACTCGCTCAAATTATGGGCAAATATACTAAGAAACTTTTACCTTTTAGATCAGTTTTTGCAGTATAATACTAAATCAATTTATTATGATGTGCGCTAACTATAGACACTAAATGATTTGTCCCCAAGACCATTTTAATATTTCCTCATAACAATTTAGAAAAATTATTTAGATAGAACGAGGTTGTAGGTTACTTTATAAACTTAAAAAAAGATATGTTCTAGGCTAAATACATCCCAGTCTAGAAGAAAATCTTTTGGAGGCAGAGAAGGAAATGACCCCTGAAGCAGAGATTCACCCTTCAACAGGACCACAATCCTAAATATACAGAGCTGCAGCAGAACGGTCTTTTTTTCTCTGATACCACCCAGAACAAAATCATTCACTAAAATCATTACAAATAAAACAATTTCAGGTTATCATGAGAAAATTGATTCCTTTCTGTACATTTTCAGTTGTTTCTGTCCCACAGAATCCCAATAAAATACTTAAAAGTATGCATTCCATAACGCTTTTTATTATCAGGCTTTCAAAAACTTTTCCAGACCACATAATTTGTATAAAACATACTTGAATTTTAATTAGTATGCAGTAAAACAATGCACCTATTTTAGGGTTGCACTATGTTGTTATTCCTGTAAAGCTTTCTAAAAATACACTAATTAAATTTAGCCCTAAAAAATAAAATCCCAAGTATCTAACATTCCAGAAAAATAAAATTTGTTTGGTTTATTTTCCTGTTCTCAATGTAATCTGAATCAACTTAAGACTAAACACAACACTGAGGGTCTCTCCTTAAAATATGACTGCGTTCACTCACCAGAGTGTAAACGACAGCTCCGATTGCAGCATACAGCATGTGCAGCCAGGGGACCTGTGGAGTGACACAAGAAGGGCCTCTGAATGTAAAAATTGGTCACACATCACACTCAGTTTGAGCTGCTGTTGAAGCTAGAATATGTTTAAGGACTTGACCAAAGAGTCCTCACATATTGGAAGGAGAGCACGATGGCTGTAACGATCCCAATGATCATGAGCAAAACAGAAGCGATGCAGAGAAACCCGCTGCAGGAGGTGAAGTCTACCTGTGATTAGAAGCAAGTCATTAACAGGATGAAAGGAAGCCTCAAGCTTCAAACCACACACAAAGAAGCAGTGAAAATGTGCTCTTTTTTTCCTTATCCTTTTTAAGTGAGAGATTTTACATAAAAAAAACTTGGCTTGTTCTGGCAAGCACTAGCCAAAACATGCAACTTGCATATCTGGAGTTGCATCAGACAGGATTCACATCTAATCCCAAAATGTTATGAATATTTAAAGGAGCTCAGGGCTCCGTTGTAATGTGAGACAAAGGAGTTCTTTTACACTGACAACAAAGGCCTCCTCTGACAGCCCACAGGCTGCTGAACCGCAGAAGAAAATCATCCTCAGCTACCTTCGTCTGGAAGCAGAAGACTGTTACTGCGATGCATACTATCGCTGTTATTCCCATGGCGATAATCACCGCTTTGGTCTCATAAAAGCTGAAAAACATAAACATTGTGTTTAAGACAGAATAACTGTAGGTTTGTAAAAGCATGCTACTCTTTGAACTTCTGTAGATTTTGGCATGCATCAACCACAAGTTTCAACTTATCTTTTTATGATTTTATGTCAAAGGAAAATGAAGCATTGCTTTCCTGTCTGACAGCAAATAAAATTCCCCTTTGCTCTAATTGAAATACAGTGGAACCAATCACACAAAATAGTATTTTAATTAGTAAATACTGTCCCCCCTACCAAGTTATGGCCATCCATCTAAGCTGATTATTTGGATAAGGAGAGCATTATAACTTCGGGGGAGCTGTAGCTAAGGTTTGACTCCTTTATTGAAAAGTTAAGTGTTTACATAAAGTCATAATATCTTCATCTTGCAGTTTTTATCTTGCAAGTAAAAATCTGTGGGACAAAGCTGCACATCATCCTGAACAAAGATCACTTTGAAGCATGGGAGAAATGGCACAATAGTTCTTTTTTTTAGAAAGATGCAGACAGAATCAATCTGAATTGATGGGATGATGGAGGCAGCTGAGTTTAGTGTAATGCTGGAACAAACCATGTTAGATGCTGCTTCTCCCTCCAACAAGAAAAAATAATCCCAATATCAAAAAACAATGCAATGGTTAAACATGTTAGAACAAAGTGTATTCCTGCACCAGTCCAAACAAAATAAATGAAAAGACTCCTGCTGAATATAAACAACTTTTTTTTTTTTTTAATTTGGGGGCAAACCTTCTGGTCTTTTAAAAAGAAAATGCATAAACTGGAATAAAAAAAACAACAGAAATCTCTATAGGTGCAGCAATATGTGGCTTTACAAAGCAGTTACTAAGCAAAAGAGCTGCAAGTTCCAAATTCACGGTAGTATTGGCTATTGGTAAATATTATGTATCATTTTCAGCCCGGTTATTTAATCATAAAATGTCTCATGTGGGCTTTGACAAAAATCTTAAAAAATACATTGAGGTTTGTGGCTTTAACATGGCAACATGTAAGGAAAATGTGTTATAGTCCACTGCAGAAAAAGTTGAAAACAAACCTTGAAACTGATCCAGCCATTAAAGATAAGGCAACGGTCTGAAAAATAAAAAATGACAAGGGAGTTTTTTTTTCCCCCCACTTGTTTTCAATGAACTACATTTTTTATGCTTCCATCTCTGTGGCTGCCAATATTTGGCCCAAACTCTAACTCCTCACCCACGGTTTGGATTCCTTAAAAATACTTACAAATATTCCCAGCAGCACCAGATTCAATGGGAAACGCCTCCTACACAAGAATGAAACAAAATCATTATATATATATATATATAACAACAAAAAAATATATTTTTTAATAAAGCCTTATCTGGAAAACAAGCTTTGCTCTACCTTGGCTCTTTGCAGCAGATGAGAATACAATACACCAGAAAGAACACAACACTAGGGAGATAAATCATGAATTTGGTTTTGAGGCATTAAACACAAATTGACATAAATAGATTTTTTTAATCAGTTAGATTTTATCTTTTTTAAATAATTTAACTGTCTAAAGTTTAGTTTATTGAAGGTAACTCACAAAGAAGCCCAGTACAGGGCTGGGAATTTAATGACGAACTCCTTCACTGGATCACTGTGAAACAGACAACATGGTCACCAGAGACTTTCTTTTAATCTGCAACACTAAGCAGCTAGAAGTGGTAATTGACTGGAATCAATAGGGAGACTTACACAAAGGTAAATACAGCAACGACTGCAAAGGTGACAGCAAGCTGCGCTGTCAAAATCAAGTAAACCTGCCCACAAACACTTAGGTTAGATTCAAAGAGCTGTTAACCCTGAACAACAGAAATACAATGTTTGTCTCTGAATGAGGCAAAGAGGATCAAGGCATGTCCTTACTTTTCTGATAAAGGCATGTCGAATGGAGGTGGTCTCCCACTGGTTACTGATGAAGTCATCCATTTCTCCTGCAGAATTGAAAATAAATGTTTTTTAAACTTCAGAAGATCATTTTAATAGAAGTGAGTGATGAAAGCCTGTGTAAGCTCCGGGGAACCTGGGCTGGATGCAGGCAGTCCTGCTGACAGGGTGGGGATGGGCACGATAGGCTGAGAGAAGCCAGGGCCTGGACACATGCCGGCCTGTGGGTAGA
>NW_015151558.1:58405-80273 GCF_000732505.1 Cyprinodon variegatus | reverse complement strand
AAAAGTCGGAATTCTGAGATTAAAGTCAGAATTCTGAGATTAAAGTCAGAATTCTGAGAAAAAAGTCAGAATAGTGAGAAAAAAGTCGGAATTCTGAGATTAAAGTCAGAATTCTGAGAAAAAAAGTCAGAATAGTGAGAAAAAAGTCGGGATTCTGAGATTAAAGTCAGAATTCTGAGATTAATGTCAGAATTCTGACTACACATGTCTGAGATTAAAGTCAAATTTCTGCAAAAAAAAGTCAGAATTCTGAAAAAAGTCAGAATTGTGAGATTAAAGTCAGAATTCTGTGATTAAAGTCAGAATTCTAAGAAAAAAAAGTCAGAATACTGAGAAAAAAGTCGGAATTCTTAGACTAAAGTCGGAATCCTGAGATTAAAGTCAGAATTCTGACGTTAGAATTCTGAGATTGAAGTCAAATTTCTGCAAAAAAAAAAAGTCAGAACTCTGAGATTAAAGCCTGAATTCTGAGATTGAAGTCAGAATTCTGAGAAAAAAGTGAGAATTCTGAGATTGAAGTCAGAATTCTGACTTTAATTAAAAAAAAAATGTAAAAATCAGTTAACTTGTTTTCAGTAGCCCTAATTCCGTACAAAACTGAAAAAAAGTACAAATTTTCTTTTCAATTTTTAAAAAGAAATCGGGGAAATATGAATATATATATATATATATGAAAAGCAGATATATTATAAACTCGTGTGTCTGAATAAAAAAATCGCTTTTTTTCTCCGCCTATCGCTGTCAGAGCACGTCATCCCTGCTACGTCATCACGTAGAGTTCAGACTACCTCAGGCTATGGCGCTTCCTGAGTGGATGGTAACGTTCGTGGTCGCTGCATCCTTCTTCTGTTTCTTCTGTTTATTTCTTCGGTACAGGCGGTCCACGACAGCGTTTTGCTGGAAGCTAGTTAGCAGGATAATGGCTCGAACAGAGAAGCCGCTGTTCCGAATCGCGTAAGTAAACCTTCAGAAACCAGTCTTCTGTCTCTGCAGCTGATCAACATTTATTGTTTTAGTTGTTTTGCTGATGGCATCCCATCTCTGTTGCGACTCGGGATGACTCCAGATGCTGGTTGCAAGTTTGTGGCAACGACTTAAGGCCCGGATATTTGTTTTCCTTCCAGATACACTCTTTACACGAGGACCAGACTGGGTTATATGTACTACAAAAGGCAAATGAGGAAAGCCAGGGAAAATTATCCTGCTGGACATTCTGCAACCCATCCCATGGAGTTTAACGGTACACGAACATTCCGTGATCCTACTCTGTCACCCATGGCAACCAAAACTTTAGTTCATTTTGTTGGGACCTAATAGGATGATGATATATTAAAACCCTACCCTACCTCAATAAAAACCTCCGTTTTTAATTTCATTCTTAATTCACCAAAAAAATGCAACGATTACCCATGAATAGTCCATTATCCTTAAATACAAAGAAATTGCACAACTGCAAACCCACCAAAACTATCCCTGACTGTCTGAATCAGGGGTTGCAATCTGTGTTTTGGCTCTGAATAGCATCTTAAGTTATATGAAGAAGCAACTAATGTATTGTAATAACATATACCAGTCTTAGAAGCTTTTGCACGTTTTTTTTTTTTTTTTTTTTACCAGTCTTAGAAGCTTTTGCAAGTTTTTTTTTTTTTTTTATAGAATAGATGATTGGATTTTTTTAAACATAGAATGACATTAAAAGGGGTAATTGAAAGCAAAGCTGAGTAGATGAATAACGATAGTCCAGTGGGTGAAATGGACGTACAGAGAAGTTCAAACCCCATCATGTCCTCCTTTCTTTGCAAATCTCACAATTCTAAACTTAAATGGCCAATTCCAAACGAAGCACCGACATCAACTCGGGGATGTTGTCTTATTTGGTTCTGGCCTGTGCTTTTGTCATGCCCTGAAATCCACATACAGACCAGCCCACTGGTTCACGGTCCCAAGAACATGAATAGAGGTAGATGAAAGACACCAGTTTAGCTGTTTAGCCTATAGTTGGGTTTACTTCTACAAGAATTACAAAGCAGGCAGTTTCTCTATTGAAAATGAGCCAGAACCACAGGTGGAAATGCAGTGTTCCAGGCTGCACAGAGAAAGGGGAACATTTTTATTTCTGGGCCACCGACTGAACCGGAACGGCCCCCGTCCGCCAGGGTACCTGGGCCAGCCCTGGAGTTGACGTCTCAGTTCTAGTGCCCAGTGTGTTTCGACTACGTGCTGCACTGTAGTCGACCAAAATCCCACTGGACATTTTTTTAGGTATGAAAAGTAGGACATGTCCAGGAAAAAGGGGACATCTGGTCACCCTACCATATCAACAATTTAATGTTTCAGTGAGTGAGTGCTTGTTGCTATGAT
Organism: Cyprinodon variegatus; assembly: GCF_000732505.1. Classification (NCBI taxonomy): domain Eukaryota; kingdom Metazoa; phylum Chordata; class Actinopteri; order Cyprinodontiformes; family Cyprinodontidae; genus Cyprinodon; species Cyprinodon variegatus. The sequence continues at coordinate 77,912 of NW_015151558.1, read as the reverse complement.
GCATCTTTGCTCAGCAACTTCGCTCGTTGTTGTAAACCAACCAATCAGCGCACAGCTCATCTAAATATTCATGAGCATACCTTAAAAGGAAGAAAAACCTGTCGTTTAATTATAGGGCTTTTAACCAGGCTTGCATTAGGGCTCATAGAACAGCAACTATGCCATTTTCAGCCCAACCAATGTTACCCTATTCAGAGACCTTAAGGACCAGCACCAAATACCCTATAGAATCATTCTATGACCCCTTTTAAATAGCAAGAAATGTGTTTTGTAGATCTTCTTTTCTTGTAATTAGTTTGGAAATGTTTATTTTTTCTATATAGAAGAAAATCATGTTTCATCTTTATGAAATTTTTCAGTTTTTTCCTTATTTAAAAATCTAAAAATACAAATGAACTTTTAGGTGTTTCAAATGGCAACAGATTTACTATATTATATATTTGCCAAAAAAATAATGAGCTGTGGTTTTATTTGAAGAGGTATATAATATCAGACGGACTCAGGACAAAATGGCTCTTTGAATTTTAAACTTTGCAGACACCTGATCTAAACCGACAGACAAGGCAGAGGACCAGCAGTCAAAGGGATCAGCATCGGTGGGAGAACCTGTTTACAAAAAAAGCTAATAATAGTACAAAAATGTCCTTTGAAGTAGAGCGAGAGGAAGATAGCTGTTGTTAAAAGGCAGTCAAATTAACTTTCTACAAATTCTGTCAGGGACACAGCAGTAGGAAGGTGCACTGGTCATATAAAAAGTCCAGAACAGCGACGCTAAGAATGCCAGACATGCAGTGGGAATAATTGCTTGTGGGAAAACTAATTGTGCACACATCACATCGCACAAGCAAGGGAAGTAATGTGACGATGGCATCATGCTCTGGGAATGTTTTTTATTTAGCAGGGGTAGGAAGGCTGGTCAGGGTTGATGTAAAGATTAATAGGACTACACACTGGACGATATGCCAATAAAATAAAGAAAAACCCGCTGTTTCTTTCCTCGTCGTTCAGAATGATCTAAGAAAATGATAACATACAATCACAGTAAAATCCTTTGAAGCCTGTGGTTGTATAATGGAAATGTTCAACCAGTCTGCAATAGTAGTGTTATTTACCATGCATTCAAAGCTTGTGTTTGCATATCTTATCTGTCTTCTTTTCTGTTCACAGGTATAAAAATAATTCCCATCTCAGTGCTGTCTGACAACTACAGCTACCTTATAATCGACACTGCATCCAGTGTTGCCGTTGCTGTAGACCCTGCAGACCCTCAAAAAGTTCAGGTAAACATTACCAGCAGTCATTTCCATCAATACTAAAGTTTCAATCCTAACATGTGAGCACAATTTCTAAATATGCTGAAAGTTTCGGTACTCATGCTTTGTTTCTATTTACTATTGCCAACTTAGTTGTTGGTGAGAAAAGCAAATACAGTTATTGGAGCGGATAACTGTCAGGAAATTAACTTCCTGCTTAGATTTTGCAGCTTTTGGCTACGTTCACACTGCAGGCCTTGATGCTCATTTCCGATTTTTTTGTGAAATCCAAATTTTTTGCGTTGCCGTTCAAATTTCCAAATATATGCGACTTGTATGTGATCTCCTGTGTGAACTGCAGTCATACAACGCATGCGCAGTAGAGGAAGCAATGATGTCACAGGCCAACGTGCTCTGTGTTTACGGAAGTAAACATGGATGGTGCATCTAGTGATCTTTCCCAACCATAAAAACACAATCTTTTCAACGTGGTTAAACATAAATACTGCTCTACGCATCATCGTCCGCCAAGTTTGTTGTTTTTCTTGCCGCTTCTTCATAGCAACACCCAGAATAGTGACCTTTGTGGGATATTAATGGCGTTCAGGTCGCATGAATGCGACACAGGTCGCATTTGAACAGAGTCGTTATGGGTCGGATTGAAAAAATCGGATCTGTGTTGTTCAGACTGCCATGAAAAGATCAGATACAGGTCGCATATGGGCCAAAAAATCGGATTTGCAGTCAGTTTAGTAAGAGGCATGCCCAGTCAGTTCTTTCTCATTTCTCATGCCTCTTTATCAACAATCAGAAACATTTGGCAGCTCTGTACTCTATTAAATGCACAGTTCCTGCTGTGTTTTTGTCATATCGTCATTAAAGATCTGCTTCATTCTAACTCTTCAGGCAGTGCTTGAGGAAGAGGGAGCCATGCTAGAAGCTATACTTTGTACACACAAGCACTGGTGAGTATAGAATCATGTGAATTTAGCCAACATCAGAGTTTAGTGGTTGTGGTTTTTTAAGCACTTATAGTTCATCTAAATCAAATCCTTGTTTTGTTCTGTCCAAATTTCATGTTTCTTTTGTTTTTTTTTTAGGGACCACAGTGGGGGCAACAAAGGTCTGAAAAGGCTACACAGTTCATGTCACGTGTATGGAAGCGCCGCAGATAACATTCCTGGCCTCACGCAGTAAGTCCCAGCCTGCAGAGGCCAGAGCTCAGACACGCACATAACAGTTAGCCTTTTACTGTAATGAGTCGTTCAGTCAGCACTCCAGGCAGCTGACTTCACAGTCGATTGAAATGCAGCCATAAACTGTTCTTCTGTGTGTGGTGCTGGTTAACTTTAAATAGGTAATCCTGGCAGAGTTTATTTATTATTTTTTAGATTTTAACATGTCCATGTGAATCACCATAATTTTTTCCTGCGATCGGTTTGATTTCTTTTTATTCCTTTCTTCTCTCTCCAGCCCCCTCTCACACAGAGACTCTGTGAAAGTCGGTCGGATGCACTTTAAAGCTCTGTTCACACCTGGACACACCGTGGGTCACATGATCTACCTCCTGGATGGCCAAGCAGTCGGTTCCCCCTCCAGCCTCTTCTCTGGTGATCTGGTGTTCCTCTCCGGATGTGGTCAGTTTACCCTTCAATGTTTGATAGCTTATAGCCCCATTTACACTACCCTCTGAAAACCGATCCGTGGAGAGTTCGGAACGAGTTAACCATGCTGAGCTCAGTTCCTTACACATCACACTAACACGGTTCGTCGCCTCCTAGTGATGATCTACGGTACTACTGCTCACTAGAGATAAACAAGCAAATCAACATGGCGGCGCCTGTAACATTCAAGAAGTTTGAGGAGAGTCAGGCAAAGAAGGCAACCTTTGGTGAATTTACTTGACAGTCGGCTTTTGGGAAGTGGATCCGACAAACGATAGTCTAATCAGGGCTTACAGACGGAGGAAACAATGACAGACGTTAGGCTCCTCACACTGCTAAGCAGAATCATCACTGGACATCATGTGGCACGGTAGGGGTGCTGGTATGTTATAAATGTCTGATATTTCATAATTACGGAGGCTGACTGTAAGGAGATGACGCGGCCTGCTCTTCGCTCTTTCTTATCTGAGAACCGAGCCAGAATCTCAGTTACCATGCTCGGACCTATCTCGGCACAGTTAATAAAGAGGTAGTGTAAATGGGGCTTATGTGTAGAGGTTTTCAAAACAGATATTCATCTATAGTATAGATCCACTCTGGTTTTATCAAATTTGCTGGTTCAGAAAGGTTCCTTGTTGAAGACTTTCCGTGATTTCTGTAAAAATAAAGAAATTTCAGTATTTTCTAAGTCTGGATAAATATTCAAAAACATAATAATGCATACATTTGCTGTCCAGTAGCTTTAGTGCTCTTTCCTTCTATCTTTCCTCCTTTGTCTAATACCTTTCCTTCCTCCCTCCTTCCTTCTCTCCTTCCCTGTGGTCTATTATTCCTCATCTACTTTCCTTATTTTCTTTCCTAAATTTACGTCATTGTGTCCTTCCTAGCTCTTTCCGTTCTTCCTGTTGAATAATCTATATTAACCTTCTGTAAAAAACAAATCTGCAAATTCATTGTGAGCTTCAGTATTTTGTGTTTTAAAAGAAAAACTATGTAAACTCCAGTCTATAGCTTTTGTGAGAAAATTGTTGGAAGTCCATTTAATATAAAATTAATGTAATCTAAAGTTTTTATTTAATTTGCACATTATTTCTTAAGCACAAAGAGTGTCTGAAAATGTTTAAGTTGTTATCCGCCTACAGCTGTTCTCCTGGGGTGTAACTCTGTTCAGGCACATTGGTCCTTTTCTTTCATACACTCCTCAAAGTGGAAAAGATGGATGCTGGAATTTTACTAAGTCAGGAGTTGCCTGAGAGAAATAGCTGTCTACCTTATCTTTTTTATATCATGAGTCAACAATGATTTCTTACTTTAAATCAATTGAAGTGAAAATCAATTCAAAAAGGACAATAAAATTAGAAGACAATAGACCCAGGTTTATCTTGCTATTACATGGTAAGGGGAGGACCTTAATCCCCAATGCTCACTGTTTGAGAACTGCAGTGGCATCTTGGTGTCTCCAAGTGTTCACAACTATCAGATGCCATCTTCCTTCCAGCTGGGATTAAAAAAGAAAGTTTCTCACCTACTGTTATCAAGATTAGTTTAAATGAGATACTAAACTGGACCCTGTTAATCCGATGAAACCAAAACAGATCTTTTGTGCATCAACAACTCCATAAAGATCTGGAAAATCTCTTTTTTGTCATTAAGTGATGGAGGATCCATGGTGGGTTCCTGGAAACCGTTACAGGAAAAATAAAAACTAATTTTTCTTCTGGTTTTTCTGTAGGATATTTATCCAAGAACGCTCTAAAGCAGAGGCTGCAGTTATTGCACTAAATAGTATTGATAATGATACTGCTGTCATCTTTTAGGAAACAGAGGACCACATACAGTAGATAGATCATTTGCAGCACTATTAGTCCTCCTTTGTTTGTACATGTATTAAAGAGGCTAATACCAGCACTTTGCTGCAACCTGCTTCTATCTTTCATAAGGACAGACTCTCATGGCTCTTTTCCCTTCAGCAGATGCTAATTCTATTCTTTCAACTTGTACTCAACAAGTCAGGACGTGTGTGAAAAATAAGACGGCAGTGCAATGCTGGAAAACCCACAATTTTATAACATTTTAAGTAAACTGCTATAGGTGAACTTTGCCGTGAAGTAAAAGTAAAATATTTATTGCAAATTGTGGGTTTCTTTTAGTTCTGCTGTTGTTGTGTTAATGGAATCACTAACTGTATGATCCGATGATCTGAACTTGATTTTTTTCAGGGAGGATGTTTGAGGGCAGCGCCACAACGATGCTCTCATCGCTGGACACGGTTGTTTCATTAAGTGACGATACTTTACTATGGCCAGGTACGTAAATCTGCTCAGTCGTCAGATATTACAGCTTTTTCTGCAAACTGGCATGTAAACAGAGTTTTTGTGTAGTTGTAAAATGTTTGGAATTTGATGTTTGTATTTTCTTGGTCTGGATAAAGGTAGAAAATTATCATATTTTCAGACTTTAGTAACTTTTCTCGAATATTGTGTTCTTCCTTTCTTTACTTCCTCATTTCTTAATTTCATTTTATTTTACTTGTGTCCTTTCTATCAGATTTTCCCTGCTGTCCTTCCTTCCTTCTTTTCCTTTAAAACTCTTATGTGTCCTTCTTTTCTTTACTCACTTGTGGCCTTCCACTCTTCCTTCTACTTTTCTTAATTTCTCGTGTTCTTTTTTTCCTTTTTTTTTTTTCTTTTTTTTTTTTTTTTTTTTTTTTGTCTCTGCCATGCTTCCAATTCTTTTTTTTATATCTTCGCGTTCTCCTGTTTTTTTCCCCCTCTGTCCTTTCTGTTTCCTTTCTTGTATTCTTTTTTACTTTTCTCCATCTTACCTTCTGTATCTCTTAGCCTATAGTCACAGTTCCCCCGTTTTCAACAGTGAACTAATTTAAAATTATACAGTAATAAACACTCATATTTCTTTTCCAGTGTGTTATTAACAAAGCTTGATGGCAGTTGTTGAAGCAAAGGGAAGTTTTTCCATAACCCTGTAAATGTGTGTTTGTTAGTTTACATTATGTCTCCTCTTTTTACTGCACCGATCTCTCTAGAGTCAGTCCTCTGTGGGCTAAAAGCTTTCAAGTCTAGTTACATGTGAGGCATATTTCTATGTGTCCTCTGACAACCCTGCAGGTCATGAGTATGCAGAGGACAACCTGCTGTTTGCTGCTGAGGTCGAGCCACGAAACGCTGTTAGGGAGAACAAATACCAGTGGGTGCTGCAGCAAAGAGGCCAGAAGCTGTGTTCGGTAAGGATATCTTTTCCATTGTTATGCTTCTCAAGCACACCTTCCCAGAAAGGACTCATGTCGTCCAGCACCTACAACCTAGACTTATCGGTTGTATACAGTTTACATGCTGTTAAAGCTAGGCTCCACAATCCCACCAACCTCCCTCCCTCCCTCCTTCCTTAGGCTTACTTCATCTGTGATGCAGTCTGCAGCCAGGTGAAGGCTCTAACTTTAGGGCTTACCTGGAATTTAGATTGCTTTTTACCTCTTATCAATGCAACATGGCCGCAGAAGCTGTTTCACTACTTTTTTATTTTTTTTTACCTTGCAAAGTTTTTTCAGCCTGCATTCCCAAAACAGCGTGTTGCAAAACTTTTTATATCTCTTGATCTTTTTTAGTATTCCATCACTTTCTGTTCATAGTCTTCCCTCATTGATCAGTGTGGAAACACGGATCGGTTTTGGCTTAATGCTGGAGATGCCTGCGGAGATGTGCCAATTAGCAACACCAGAGGACAGCAAAATATGGAAATGATATGCCAATTCAGAGACAACGATTAAAGGAGTGATCTTGTCGACTTTTTCCAAGTTAAAACGTGTGTTATGCTACGTTCACACTGGATGTGCTTTGGGCAGCAAAAAAGTGACCGGCTGCTTCATTTTTTATGCTTTTATACATTGTCAGACTCACGTTAAGAGGAGCCCTGATGCTCCAGCAAAGTGCGTACAGATGTATCTGATGCTTCTGCTTCTCCTGTGTTCAGTGGCAAAGAGCAGCTTTGCTATATTTGCTGTGTTAAGTTGGTAAAAAAGTAGTTTAATATTTATTTTTTAGTGAGAAAGTCCACCTCAAGACATCGTCTGTGCATGAAAATGACGAACCTGCCTTAAATATTAGTTTGCTGTCAGAGCTGCTCAGATCCTCTGGCCTGGTCGCCTTTTAGGGGTTTTCTGCTACTTTTGCAGCAGCTGGAAGTAGATGTTAGTGTTTTTCAGGTATGTGGTGCAAACTGTGGGCAACAGCATAATAAAAGCAAACACATTTTGCCGGCAGATTCCGATATTTTTAGTTAATTAAGCGTTTATAAACAGATTCAGAGGAGTGATCATAACCATCTTTATTAGCAGCAATGTGTCTGTCTCCCTGCCACCTCCCAGATCAGTGCGTCACATGCATCAAATGTGCAGAAGCCTTATGCTTCAGATGCTCAGATGCATCTAGATGCGCTGCTCCTGCTGCTCGAGACGCACTGCAAGACCTTTGACTTTGCATGTAAACCAGCTGCTTCTACTACTTCAATCGTGTGCGGTGTGAACGTCGCATTAGTGATGGGTTTCAGCTAACATTTGCGAGAAATAGTGTGTATGAAAGTATTTTTTTTATCTTGGATATTATGTGGTCTTGTTCAAACCAAAAAAGCCAACAGGAACTTCCTCTCCACAGAGCCCAGTGTTGGTTCCTCCTCCTTGATTAGAGTCAAACCTGAAAGGATGCTAACGTTAGCCCCTCCTGCTATATTGTGTATGTAAAGTAGCAGATTATGACTCATTTAATCACCATTAAAACCCTTTCTGTTTATGGTTTTAAAGTTTAAATCTGGGATGCTTCTCTTTCTTAACAGGGTCCATCTCTTTCCTCATTTAGGAACAGATATTATTTTAATACCATAGAATTTCAAGAGGCAACTATCATGGCCAGCTGTGTTAAAATGTGTCGCTGCAGGGAATTTCTCATCTGCAATTCAAATATAATGTTTGTGTCTAGAAACCCTGATTTCTAGCTCTGTTGGCTTTGCCATTGTATACCAGGCTGTGTCTGCATTTCAATGCCCAAAAATTTTATTCACTACAAGTAACCTTGTTCAGGTTTAGAAAAAAAAACATAACTTTTGATCAAAGGGCTACACTGAGCACTAGTGAAGCAGGAGAAATTACCCTGAGGTCACAGAGACGAGAAACTGGTAAGGAGGGTTTTAACAGTCGGCCTTTACCCAGAGATCTTTCAAATTATTGGCCCTGTTATAAAAAAAAATAAAATCTTAACCTAAAAGTGTTGCTGTGATAAACATGATATTTTAATTTATTTTGTTAAAGCTCACATATGTAATAATGACAGGGATTTACTGACAGAAATGTGATATATTCCACATAAGTATGGTATCTATTAGGGGCTAAAATAACAGATTAATCAAGAAAACCTGCAGTTCTGTATCTCAATGCTGCCTCTTTTAGATAATATACTTTTTATTTTTTTCCATCTGGATGAAGAACATAAGGAGTTAAAAGACTGCTTAAATTAATTTATGCTCTTGAATGTTAAAGGGTGAATAGGGATGACGTCCCATGTGTTAAGGCCTATTAACATAGCTTGGTTTAGTTGAATCTTCGATTTTCATGGTGTTAAAATGGTGTCTGCTCCTAAAAAGAGGAGGTGATGGAGATGGACTCATGTTACAACAGAAACATTCTGGATTCACACTTTACTCTCAGTATAGCAGAAAGATGAATCTTTAACTCTTTTCTCTGAATCGTACACTTTGCCCAATTGTGTTACTTTGTAGGAAATCTAACTGGCCCAATTTTATTTTTCATATTTCTGACTAAAAAATCTACTATTTTAATTCAGGTTCCTGTTATCAGAAAGCAGTTTTTACTCATTTTTAATCCCTCAGTGTTGCAGCTTCATAGTAATGTACTCGGTTCCAGGTGCTGTTGGCTCATGTTCGGGGATTTTCTTGGAAAAAGGAAGTCACATCTGACTTCAGACAGACATTTTGGCTTGCTACAGAAGGGAAATGCCAGGTGTTTGCTAATAAGATTAGCATAGGCTCTGGTCTATCCATGTGTTCCACAAAGCCATGGCAGTGTGATGGTGAACGGGTTCGAACTGAGCCAAGACGCTGACACCAAAGCAGCCTAATGAGATTCAGGCTCTGTTCATGGTTTCTGTTTAGGGTTGATTTTCACAGTTCCATGTGTTCTGTGTAAAATCTTACAGTGTCCTGGCATCATGTTCAACTAAAACTGCCAATTAAATGGGACTTTATCTGACAGACCAACACAAAAGTAAAAACACAATTTTTAAGATTTCTTTATTATTGTTTATTTCTAATAATTTATAAAATTATTAGTGAACTTTTACTACCTTTTGCATCATACCAGTATCAATTCTTACAGGAACACAATTTGAGAGATTCTGTAGGCTTATTTATATTCAGGTATGTGATCAATCACTGATCATCAGTGTCACATGTATATTGCAGCTTTACAGGAGGCTTAAAACTGGGTGAGGAACAACTAAACTCTGCTACTAAAGTTGGGGAAGACAGTTTAGAAGATGTCCAGCAGTCCCATCAGCACAGAGCAAGCAGAAACCAGTGAGACCAGAGCACTCCCATCTACTGTCTGGAGAAGTATGGCCAGAGGTTGTCTTCATGGAAGAGATGCAACCAAAAGGCCTTACCTACAATGTAGAATAAATGCCAAACAATTCAAATATGCTTGAAAACACAGGAACAGGAGTTCAGAAAAATTGCAGCAGTTGCTCTAAATTGAAGAGTCAAAAGGTGAAATATTTGGTTGGAGCAGAAGACAGTTTGTCTGTCAAGAGAGCGGCACAATAATGAGTGTGTGCATGTAAAAGTGATGCATGATGGAAGTTCCTTAAACATTAGGGGGTACATTTCTGCAAACCGTGTTGGAGATTCGTTCAGGATTAATGGCGTTCACAATGCTGAGAAGTACAGGCAGACATTTAGCCATCGTACCATACCATCAAGGAAGCAAATGATTGGCCCTAAATTTGTTCAAGTAGGACAAAGATCCTAAACATACAACCAAAGTCATGGAAAACTACCTTCGGGGTAAAGAATGAGATCAATGGTGATGAGCCCTGATCTCAGCCCCATGAGGGTGTCTGGGATTCCATGAAAAGTCAGAGAGAAGTAAGAAAAACTACAGACGATATGCGTTTGATTCTCCAAGATGTTTGGACAAACCTACCAGCAAAGTTCCTTTAAAAAAATGTATGCAGGTTTATATAAAATAAACAATGCTTTTTGAAGGCAATGGGTGGTCATACTAAATTTTGATTTCTCTTTTGTTCATTAACTGTATTTTCTTGGTGAATGAAAATTAATTATTAGAACTTTTTGTTTTTTAACACCTACATAAAAAGTTTGAACTGTACAGAAAAGTCAAGCGCTATGAATAATTTTGCAAGGTAGTGTAGAACTATAGGATTCATATGAAAAATGTAAAAGCACCCTGGTTGTCTTCAGATTCTTATTCTAAAGTTATATTACTTAAAAAAATACTATTTACATGACAAATAAACAAACAAGGCTGTTATATTAGGTTTTTTCCATTGCTATTTTAACTATTCATGATAATGTTCAAGTTGTTTTGGGGATTTTAGCTGCAAAGAATAATGAATACAGATACACAGGGTGAAATTCAAACTGCGTCAGACTTTCAGGGATTTCCAGCCACAGGAATCCCTGACTGCATTTATTTCCTTTCTCCTAAAGAGAAAAGAAAATGCTTTAGCTTTCTGAGATGGAATCATTTATTTATTTTTTTATGTGCTTCCTATTCAGAGTCCCTCCACCATCGGGGAAGAGAAGCAGTACAACCCTTTTCTACGCAGCCACTCTGCAGAGCTCCATCAGGCTCTGGGGATCCAGCAGCTCCCAGATGAAGACTGGACCCAGTTCAGGGCAAGGGTCTTAGAGGAACTGAGAAAATGCAAAGACCACTACAACAGGAGGTAGTAAAACAGGACTGCCATACGACAATATAAAGAAAAGAGCTCACTGTTGGTGGAAATGAGTGATCTTTAAGGTTATGGTATTTGAAAGTTCATGAATGGGCATTATGACATTTTGAAATTAATCTGTGACCAAAAGGACCAATAGGTGCATCTTCCCCATTTAATCATACCACAACATATAATAGACCCATTTCCCTCCAGGGGTTGTAGGTTAATTACAAATGTATTTTGTAATCTAGATTAGAAGGAGTGCTAAATCACTTAGGCAGACTATAAATGCACATACAATAAGTGAGTATGTTGTGGTTGATCTACAAAGATGGCGTACACGATTCATAAGATGCACAAACAGGTTTGATAGCCCTGAGTTAAATGGGTAAATTGCATGTAGAGAGCAGCTGTGAAAGTAAGAGGAAATATTGCCATGGATTGGAGGTAATGGATACTTAAAAAATAATAATTATATAGGATATGGATATCATTTGTACTCTACATATGGGTAGGTCAGACTGTTGCAAATAAAAAAGAAACATTTAAAAATCCTGATTTACACCTGCTGAAGATCAGCTTTGGGTGTGCTAAAAAGTTTGCACTCGTTTTATTACACACAAACTCTAAAGATCAGGTCTGTAAAGCTGCATGACTGATGTTTGGTTGTTTTACAAGTAGCTTCAGCCGGGTTTGTGTTATCGGTACCTTAAGCAGTTTAGCCAGTGAGGTACTGAATTGTTTGCTCTTAAAATACAACTCAGAGGACTTCTAACTGATAAGGTTTGATCTGCAGGCCTTTTGCACGGTTTCAAGTCCTGATTAAGACTTGTTTTTTTCTCTGTCATCATTTATGGACTGAAGTGTTTGGTTTTGATATATGTTTTTGTAATGCAAAGTTCAGAGTTACGTTGAATTTAACAAATTCCACTTTAGATAGCACTTCAACCATGCAGAAATTTTCCTGCAGTTTGATTTTAGGCAAAGAAGAAAAACACTATTTCTATGTAGAGATAATTCTAGGGAATGTTTTCTGTTTTTTTTCCTCAATTGTGTGCATACTTGAAGGTTCTTTTTTTTAGTGGGGATGTGTGAATTACTTTCAAATTGTCAGTGGCCTATCAGCAGTAGACAGCAATCAGAGCTTTTCTAGTGTCAAAACACAAAACAAACTGAGACTAGTAGGCTCAATTATAGGGTACTAAACTGGGACAATATTATGGAAACTTTATATGATCAATCTGACTTTGCATTGATTAAATCTACAGTACCTGCATGTAGTTCATAGAAATGTTTGCTGACATGATATAAAGTAAAATGCAGCACCTTCCACAAATATATGTCTCCTAATGCAGGGGAATAATCCCAACATAAAGAAACTAGCCTTGAATTATTACTTAAACTTTAATCTCAAAGTTTGGAAAATCATTAGTTTTTTCATTAGTAGTTTTTTATGGATCTTTATTTTACTAAAGTGAGAAGTGTTGAACTTTTTCCTAAATATTGAAGCGGATCCCAATCTTTTTTAGACTCCATTTTCAAATGAGGATCATGGCGAAACATGCTTAGTGAGAGAAAGGGTTCACCTGACTTAATTTGCAAAGATATCAACAGTCAGAGCAAAAATAAAAAAAGTTAAAAACAGCTGGAACTACAAGCAACAGGGCTTAATGAGGAGTCGAGAAAAGATGGAAAGAATGTAAAAAGAAAAAAGAAAGAAATATTCTCCAAACCACTGAGTTAAAAAAAAGAAATTACTGTAATATCAGGTTTCCTATAGATCTTTTCCAGTGGCGTTGATATACAAGGAGCGTGCAGCAGCATGTGCTCAGTTCTTCAGAAATGATACTATGGTTTTACTGGTACCAGGTGCCAACGCACAGTAGCTCATGTTGTATCTTGAGGCTGAAGTGTCAAAATATCTGATCTCATAGCTCTGATTGCTGTTTATGAGAGTTTAAAAAAAAAAATTCTCTTTTTCAAAGCACTTCCCCTTTTCTTCTTTGTTTTTGATTAAAAAACAGAAATAATATTTCAACTCTTAAAGTGTACTAAAAGTTGTGAAGGTACGGTGGTGTAAGTTCTGTAACCTGAGTGAAATATCATTGAAGGGAACTTTTATTTTTTGTTTTTGTTTTTTCTTTTACTGGCAGCCTGCAGAACTGATACTGGATTTAATATGAAGAAAACTACATTCAGACTGGTGTTGAATAATTACCATACAAGCACATTTAGCAGTAAATGGGTTCAGACATGTTAAGCAAAAAAGGTAATTTTGTCTTTCTCTTTGAAAGATGAAACTTCCCTGTAGTTCTGACTGAAAGAATGTTTTTATTTGACCAGTTAAAATGTAGATAAACTTATTTATGTTGTATATTACTGAATTATCACGGTACAGATTTATTTGCGGCTGCATGCAATCAGCTAAAAAAGATGTTGGTCACTCACACAGAAGAGGATGCAAAATGTTCCTTTTATTGCTTTTTGGTTAATGTTATGACAGAACGTGAATTATTAAAGCCCCTACCAAAGTACTCCACACCAAACTGATGCATGAATGACGCACCAGCTAAAGACCAGCCTATTTTATTTTAAAAAATTGAAGTTTCCAATAACAGGGTGACAATGATTTTGGAGCAGTGCTTTATTGCACGTCTAATGTCCTAAAAACGCCTGGATAGCAGACATCATGCTTTTTATTTTAGGCATCTTTTCATAGGGTGCCCCACAAGGAACCTGTGAACAAAATAAACACCTATAAAATCTTGAACAGTGCCATCTACTGTTCACTTTTGTGCCACTTGAATATCATTTTATGTTTTATTATCTGGTTCTGTTCTTATTTTGCATTCAAAGTTATTCTTTTCTTTAATATCTTTCCATTTTCATAAGATTTAGACCAAATCAGTCAAAGTAAACCATTGAAAATCTGCTTTTCTGCGACCTTGGAGCCTCTTTTATTGCTAGAATTGATTTCTCTTTCATTTGTTTTGTTATAAATGAGTCAAAACGAAGCTCATGCATGTGCATAATTATTTTTCAACTTGCTGTAATCTTTCTGAACCAGACTGAGCCAAAAGCAGACGGATATGTGTAACCTTGGCTAATGTGTCCCAAACATCCCGAATAGAAAACAGCCTAAGGGATTTATTATGCTGTGATAAGACTGTGCATCTTTTAGTAAAATGTATCAACATCTTTAATTGCACAATATTGTGATTTCCTTGGGCAATTTATAGAATCTGTAAGAAATGCACAATAAATGTTATTTGTATTAAGTTTTTTTGCTGGTGTTTTATCATTTTTCAAGCTCTTTGAATTTAGGCCTCTTTTATTAGTTAGAAATGTTTTCATTCTTTTTTTAATAATTTGAACTGTTTTTATAGACTTTTTTGTGTTTGGAAAAAGGCCTTTGTTGTTTTACCACTGATGTATAATGTAAGGAATGATGAAATTAATACATTTAAGCCTAGAATAGGGATGTATCACAGAGATAAAAGTAACTCTTAACTATAACAGTTATATATCAATAATTAATGTACAAAAATAAAACGTCCACATGGTTTATGCTTTAATGCTCAATGAGTTCTGGTTGATTTTGTGTTTTTATGCTTTATATTGTTGTAGGTCCTACAGTTGCCTACATTTTATAGTTTTTTATTTTTTTATTTTATTTTTTATAGTTTATAAGCCTACAGGTTTTACATTCTTGAAATTAAATCATTCAGTCCATGTATCCTTTTATCCATTGAGCTTCATTTATCCCATCTGAATGAAATAATGCTGTGGATTCATGTTTTCTCAGAACTACGCAACTGCCTAAGCTTTCAAGGTACAACATGCCATGAATGGCTGATTAGCAAATCAGGAGCTGAGTTGAGGAACTATGCAGATAGCAAAGTAGAAAAAAAAGTTTTTTGTCATCTTTTCACATTCAAACCTAACATCAGCTTTTCAGGGAGGATTCCATTTGATCATATCCGTATCAAAGTTGCAGGTAAACATGAAATATTTCACATTCTGGACCCTCTGAGAATCTAAATCAGAGAATGAATGTAAGACATTTAACAGACATTCAGACAAAGCTTGATTTGAAGCACAACAGTCATCAAGGTCATAAAATATTTCTTAATTCAAGACCCAGGAACACCATCTGGAATCAAAAGGTTTTGACTCAAATTATTGTATATTAAGAAGGTCATTTAGAAGGTAACAGAGGTTCTTGCGACAGTATTATTATTACAGTTTGAAAAAAAGTAAAACATTTAAAAAATATTTATATTTTGACACTTTTCCATGTTCCACTCTTTAAAAGTTGCATTAATACAACTTCAGATGATTGGTCATTAATTATCCTTGTCTCCATTTTTCAAAACGTCTTTAATTAGTCCCTCCATCCTTACTTATGTTTATTAATCCATCTCCTTTGGTTCTAAGTTTTTAATCCCTATTTAAAAAGGGGACAAAATCTGAAATAAATGATAGTAAATTGATTCATACTAAATCTAAATAATAAATTCATAATCCTTGTGGCTATGCTGTTAGAAAAACTAAAGAGGATAAAAGATTCAGGAAATTAAGGCAGAATAGGTTTGGAATTGTGATTTTTTTATTTTTTTTTTTAGTGATAAAAGATTTAGCTCCATTTTAAGAATTATTGTAGAGATTCCATTTCCTAAATGTTTCAACATTTTCAGGTGTTTTATAAATTGGTATATTAAGACTAAGAAAGGAAACAAAAAAACAGACAGTCCAGGTTTTAGTTTAGACTTTCTAACAATTTATTTGTATTGTTTTAAATAAAGAGTTTAATTTAGAAAGTTTGCATCTTAATTAGATTTTAAAGAAATACCAAAATGGTAACAATCTTATAAAAAAAAAAAAAAGAAAAGACAACAACAACCTTTGTTCAGATATTGTAGGAGAAGAATGAAATAAATGAATCTTTAAACTTTGGAAACATTTTGTAAGAACTTCCCATTCTTCTGCAGATGAGCACCTGAGCATTTTCACCCCTGGTGATTGTTGACTGAGATGTTATTGCATTTTGTTTGATGAAAATTCACACCTTATTTACATACATTTGAGCTCTAAATATCACCACTCGGGAGACTGTTTTACTTCAGGTTATGTTTTAATGAGCGGGTATGAAAGCAGACTCCTCCATCAGAGGTGTGTTTGCTATTTGTTGTCTTTATGAGTCTTGCACGCTGACAGCTGGGTTATTTTTTCATCTCCAATAACTCTTAAATAACATCTTAACCTACTTTGTCGAAAGATACTCTGAGAAACGAGATGGTGAAGTTTTAGGTGACAAAGCACTACAGTTAAATATTTCAATATTTAATACCATGAACTAGTATTTTGTATCACGAACGGATTACAAGTCTAATTTATGGAAAACTGATATTGAACAAAAATACTAATCACATAAAAACAAAATGGTGTCTTGTTTTGTTTTTTACAATAAGAAAAATTTTATATTACTTACACTCTTTTGGTTATGTTTTTTGTCTAAGAAGATACTGAACATGATTAAAGGTCTATGCCAATTTTATCTCCATAGCACCTTAAAATTAGCAAGACTGACAAAACTAGTTAAAAAGTGGGCTCAAAGGAAAAAGTCTTCAATAAATGCAGTAAAGGGGAAAAAATATAATTAAATTAGAGAAACAAATTATAAAAGGATGAGCTAAAACGGCAAAACACCACAACGTGACAACGCTAATTGGACTCAAAATGAACTCAAAAGAAAACCCAGGAAAAAAATGGAGTTTAAAGCTACAGTGTGTAATTTTCAGCGACATCTAGCGTTCAGACTGCAGACCGCAGCAAGATGAACATCTCCCCCCCACCGCTTCTCCCCCCCAACAGTACGGCGAGCGTTACGGGACAAAATGTCTTCCACGACGTCCGCATCACCTACCTTCTCAAGTGATGAGGTTTGTTTACATAGATAATTTTAATACTGCCATCTATTGTTCAGTACCGTCTCAGTTCATCTCTCTCAACTTGCCATAGTTACTTTCGAGCGTAATGGGCGATCTCGCAATCGCTAGTTTGTTGGCTCTGCGCTGCCGTAGCGCAAAGATGTCTGCCTCCATGGCTGCGAGACCCGCTCCTATGTAATTATAAATAACGAATTCTAAGGCAACGCAAATATTAAGGTTAAGAGGCTGAGCTCGTAGATGATAATAAATAACATAGTTATGTATAATATATTACATTTCTGACTGTATATCCCTGTAATTATTACACACTGTAGCTTTAAGATTTAAAAGATTGGTTTTTTCTGCAGAGGGAATTTCAAATGTTCAGATTTCAGTGTCTAGGAATGCTGCTGCAATAGCCTGTTCCATCTGTCCTTTACTTTAACTTTACTGCATCTAGGGTATCTGGGTGATTAAAATACTGTGTTAGGTTAATAACAATATTGCATGCCCCCTTTACTAATGTTCTCTCTTTTTTTTGCCAGATTTTCATCTTTCAGATGATTATTATTTTTTACAATCAATAAAATAAATGATATACAGTATAAGTCCATAGTGCTGCACTTTTCATGGTACATATTTCTCACCACTGATGGGGCAAATTGGAAAAAAAAGATATAACTTGTACACCACTGTTGTGTATTTCTTCACAAATAACCTGGTTGTCCAGCCCTCAGCTATTACTTTAAAAACTATCAACAAACCTAAAACAGGTAATATTATTGTAACATTTTTATATTGATTCCACATATTTAAAGTTAATCAAAAACCCTGCTAACCCTATATTAGTTTAATTCTAAATTACTTTAAACTAGGCTGCAGCTTTACAAAAATTTAAAATTGTCAGACCAAATCCACCAGTCTAAAACACACCTTTCTAATTTAATTTGCTGGAGCTCTTAAGTTATTCATGTATAATGAATGTTTCTCGTTGATATGAGTTGAAATACAACAATGATATGTAGCACTGATGAATAAAGTGCTAATTTCCCACAAAAAGGAGTGACAAGGCATTTCTCTAATTGTAGTAATGCATGGATGCAAGATTGTTCCTCTCTTTGTGTTACTCTTTAATGCTGTCCATACACCAACAGTGCAAAAAAAACACACAAAAAAACTTTGCAAAAAGGTTCAATGTATTGTACTGGCTCAAAAAATCATTATAAAATAAGCTTTGTATGAATTATTATTGTTGAATTGATGTAGAGCAGAAAAGGTGCAAATGCAATGAGAGCAGGTAAGTAAATTAATGTAAAAACATGAAAACTTATTTCCAAATAAATGAGTACCAAATTAGTTTGTCCTCTTTTACAAAAATAATTATGCCATTTATATACCTTAAATGGCAATGTTTAACCCCTTCAATGCCAGACCCAAAGTTACACATTTTCATCTAAACCAGCTGCAAAGAAGAGCTTTAATTAGAGATGTGTTTCTTCTGTTTGAAATAATATCTGTTGGTTATTTTACTTATTTCTGGTCGTCTTTTACCAAAAATTAAGTCTTTCTAAATTAATTTTGTGTTTCTGCGTGTAAAAACTGACTCCGAGGTAAATGTGATTCCTTAGAAGCAGAACAGCGCCTTCCCACTACGCTCCAGCTCTGTCACGTGATCTACTCCGTGATTTTACGGTAATCTCGTAGAATCACAAGTGGTGCGTAGATACGGAAGTGTACAGTCAGCTGTTCCAGGCAGACCTGTCAAGTGTTTTTCTGTGACAATACACCCCCTCTGTCAACATGCTGAAGGCGATCATTTTAATCGGAGGTCCCCAAAAAGGTGAGAATTTATCTGACTTTACTCCTAGTTCCACTTTTCGGTCATGTTGGTGTTATTAAAGAGAAGCTAATCTGCTAATGCTATCGAACAGGCTGAGCTTGTTTATAATGACGTGGCTTAACGTGAAAGACACAAAACAAGATATGTTTTATCAATGTTTAATGTATTTGAGAAGATGGGATACTATTGTTCAGTGAAAAGTAATTGGAATTAACTTTGTTTCAGGGACAAGATTCAGACCATTATCTTTTGAAGTTCCCAAACCCTTGTTTCCAGTGGCTGGTGTCCCCATGCTTCAGCATCACATTGAAGCATGTGTCAAAGTGAGTGATTTTCTCTTAATCATCTGCTATAGATGCAGAACTGCATCTCTAAAGATCTGTTAAAGTTTTATTTCTGCAATTTAATGTCATCAGTGAAACTCATACATTCATTACTCAGTGACATTGTCCACAGAAATGTTTTGTTTTGCAAATGTTTGTGGTGTAAAGCCAAGGAAATGTTTAGTTTAAGGAAAACTAATGATAAATAAGGACGCTTAAAGTAGAGGGATTATTGCTGCCTTTAGAGGATTGTGAAGCAAAGTCAATTCAGATACACAACAAAGAAAGGACAACTTGTCTGACATATACTCCATAGAATAATTTATGGGTTATTGACAAGAGGAAGATGAATGCCTCCATCCCATCTCTTATTTATATAGAAATGAATGCATTAGCAGCGCTCCTGTATATATTTAGTACATTTGCTGTGGAATAAATAGAAATAATTGTTTATTGCAATTATATGTTTATTTATCTGTTTAATTATCTGAGCAATTTTACCCATTTCTTTGAAG
>NW_015151558.1:33836-57575 GCF_000732505.1 Cyprinodon variegatus | reverse complement strand
AGTTAAATTTTCATCCTGTTGTAAAATATCCTGTTATGATTGACTACTCTTTCCCCTTTTGTAGGTACCAAATTTAAAGGAGATTTTGCTTATTGGCTTTTATCAGCCAAATGAAGAACTGAATCGCTTCCTGTTTAATGCGCAGCAGGAGTTTAAAATGCCGATCAGGTAAAGGATGGAGCTTTGGCTTTTATCACTGGAGAAGTACAGACAAAAATATGACTTTTTTTATTTTTATTTAAGTGCCTTTTTAAAAGTTATTTAAATGTATATAAAGGTGGAGTTTTGAAGCTAGTTTAACTGCTAAATAATTACAGGTACCCCTTTGTTCTCCTCTCTGCACTGCAGGTATTTACAGGAGTTTGCAGCCCTGGGCACTGGAGGAGGCATTTATCACTTCAGAGATCAGATTCTATCTGGCAGTCCAGAGGCTTTCTTTGTTCTGAATGCTGATGTTTGCTCAGCATTCCCTCTCACTGAGATGCTCAACTTCCAGAAAGAGCATGGAGAGCCAAACAGTTTTGTTATTCTAGGAACAACGGTGAGATTTTACGATTAGCAGCTGCCGTCGCTTTACTCCAAATTATTAAAACTTTTCTTCAGACTGTTAAGGTGAAAACTTCTCCCCTCTCAGGCAAACAGGAAACAGTCCATGAATTATGGCTGCATTGTGGAGAACGAGAAAACAAATGAGGTATACACTGACCCTTATCTAGTCCATGCAGCCATTAATCAGTGTTTCAACTTTAAAAGAGATAAAAATTTGCTTTTTTTAATGCAGGTCCTGCATTATGTGGAAAAGCCCAGCACTTTTGTTAGCGATATTATCAACTGCGGTATATACCTGTTTAACCCAGAGATCTTCCAGCACATCGGCGCCGTCTTCCAGAAGAACCAACAGGACATGTTGCTGTAAGTTGTAGCACCTTCTCTGTTCCGACGGTTTGTGTCTTTCACTGCATGTCAAAACCATCTTCCCTTTTCTTTGGTTCCCTTCATACATTTACTTTTTTCCCTTTCCTTTCATGCCATGTTTTCTGTTTCTTTATACAATCGTCAGCTATCCGTACGATGGGTAAGTTAGTATGATTAGGTTGTGTGGTGTGACTTTAGAACAACAAGAGGTAAAGCATGAGGTGGATGAGATGGCATTGCTTTCTGTGTGAATTTCTCCTGCTTTGTAGTTTACAGCATCCTTTCCTAAATTATGCTTTGTGTTTGTTGTTAAAGCTTTTAGCTATAATATTGTCTTGTGTTTTGGGAGGTTAATCACTTTGTCTGTGAACCAGAAAAGTGAATATATAAATCCTTTTTATTTAAAAAGAATCTATTCATTTTCTGAAAAGCAAACTAGCTGGGATCTGTCTGAAGAAAACAAAGATTTCCAACCCTAACAAACACCTTTCTTTTATTATAATTTTTACAAGCTGATTATTAAAAGGCCCAAAGTGTCTCAACTTAATGAATAAATCTTTAAAGAAACTCTGATTGATTGATTGACTGATCAATCAATATGTTTGTTCCTTCCTTCAAACTGTCTCCTTTGCCAAAGTTTCCACTTTAAGTTTAATGCCTTCACTTGTGTAAAAACTTAGTTTATTTATTTTTAAAACCTATAACATCCTTGAATGTTGTGTTTTGCGTCCCCAGTTTTAGAATTACTGACAGTACTATGTATGAACTAAAAGTGTAATAATAAGTTTATTAAACAATACTTTCCTTCCAATCCTTCCAAACATGTAATCATAATGAAAAGTAAACTGAAAATAAGCCTAAAAATAAATGGGTACTAAAGGGTCAAACTGACCTGATGTATATGTGTTTGCTCTGGAATAATATTTACTTTTGGAGTGATGCGTCGGAGCAGACATGATAAAACTGTCTGTGATCTTTTAGCATTAGATTGAATTTGAAAATATATATATATATTTTTACTTAATTTTGCATTGTAGACATTTTTTTTTTCCCATTCACTGAAGCCCTTCTGCTTCTTAGACACTAAGACGCAACACAGATCTCAAGATTGGTACACAAAGGGCACTGAAGAAACCTCCAGAAAAGACCATGAATAATTCGCCTGCTAACATCAGTAGACCTTTATTGGGGCCGGGTGCTGAATCAGCAAACTTTGGTGCACATCAGAGATTCTTGATAGAAAAGAGAAGGCCTTTACTGCAGGGTCTCTCAGGGGCTGCTCTGCTTCTCACATCAACTCCTCTTTAGTGGGTCTTCAATTATGGGTGTGATCCTTTTAAAATATTCTTTTTCATCAATATTTAAGACTCTGTTTGATCTTTATGGTCTTACAATGCACCAAGCAAGATACTCTGATTGATATGGAAAATATAAACGCTTCTGCAAGTTTCTTTTTTTATTTTTTTGGGTTTACTGCTAAGAAGTTTCACCACAGCATCATCAAAGTCTGTATGCCTTTTATTTCCCTTCATTTTAACCTACAGGCCAGATTGATTTTGAGGAAAACTGATTTTATTTGTTTAATGAAACTGTGTTCTTTGGAGGTACCTGCGCTACTAAGAACAGTGGCATATATATCTATATAGATATGTATATATAGATTGATTGATTTTCAACTTTATTTGACAGGTTTATAGCTAATTTTGAACTCTGTCCTGGTCCAGCATATATATATATATATATATATATATATATATATATATACATACATACATACATACATACATACATACATACATACATACATACATACATACATACATACATGTCTGTGTTTGGATGTATGTATATGTATATTATTTCTTAAAAGATGTTCAAAACGTGTTTAGCAGGAAAACATAACTAGAATGTTGTCATGAGCGTTCAAATATCTTTTTTTTTTAAGGTTTAATATGTTTTCGTTTACTTGTTGTGCAGAGCAGGAAACTGCTGGAAAACAGTATCTGTACTGAATCAGGCTTAATTATTTTAATCTTCTCCTGTCCTAAAAATATATAAAAGAACATTTTGAAAAACAACAACAAGCATCTGCAGTTAGATGGAGGTTTGAGCCGTGTACCAATTTTTTTACAAAATCATTACTGGCCTTTCTTTTTTCCTGGTTATACTTTTTTTTTTTTTTATAACCAGCATAATGATTTTTGTCAGAACAAACCAGGTAGATGCCCCCTCCCTGTCTTCTTCTTTTTAAGTTAAGCGATGCTTTGCAAACACAGCAATACTTCGAAACTAAAATCACTGCAAGGTGTTCTAGTGCATAACCCAAAGCTTAACATTGCATGCTTCACCTCTCCTTTGATTTTGGTGTGCTTCATTGATTGCTTTATGTCGCCACATACAAGCCTGTCAAAGTTTTTTTATTTTTTTTATGTGGAAAAGTCATGAGAGCTCTAGTGGATTTGGACTTAATGCTAATTTACTTGAAGAAGAGATCTGAAAAGGAAATTGTGTGGGTTGTTTCTTCAAAACTGTCTTTAGTCCAGAAGCCACGTCATCCTAAATCCAACTTGTATTAAAGCAAACTTTCTCCTGGATTGATTTCAAAACGTTCTGTTTTTACCTGTTGTTTAACGTCTCAGCCTCAGTTTGATCATCTGTTTCATTCAGAGAGGAGCCGACCAACGGCTGGCACCGAGCAGAGGCCATCAGGCTGGAGCAGGACATATTTACCTCTCTGGCAGGACAGGGCAAACTCTATGTGTACAAGACCCTCAGCTTCTGGAGCCAGATTAAATCTGCAGGGTGAGTGAAATTCGTTTCCCCTCAACAATTCACAACCAACCTGGTAACAAACCTATTAACTCACTCATATTTGTTGCATCCGAAACTCTATAGAAGAAAAGAGAATCACATTTGTTGGTTCTGCTTTTATTTGCTGTTAAACTCTTTGGCTTGTTGTGTTCCTTAGGTCTGCAATTTATGCCAGTCGATTGTACCTCAATCAATATCACACGACTCACCCCGAAAGATTGGCCTCCAATAAAGAGGGAGGACCCAAAATAACTGGTATGGTTTATAAACTTGCTGTACATTTCCCCCCTAAATATCGACTTATACATGTCAGCTCACTCTCCCTTTCCTTCTGTCCAGGTAACGTCTATATTCATCCCACTGCCAATATTGATCCCACTGCTGTGGTAAGAACTGAATAGAAACAGCATACCTTTGTAAAAAAGGAAAGATTCAACTGTAGTAAAGAACAAGTGAAATAGAACAGAGGCAACCATAGTGGGGCCCAAAACATAGGCATATGGCCCCTCAATACTCCTGCAATTTCATTAATTTTTAATTCTTATTTATCCAATACTTACTGGTGGCTGATGGAGCTTAGATCTACAAGATGGTCTTTTTTATTGAGTTACTGATGATTTTGTTCCTAAAGATCTCCCTCTTCTAAAATTTTATGATCCAAATTAACTTTAGTCACTCTAATTAGATCAGTGAAGAGTCATATGAGAAACTTTTGCTGTTGTTAATGCCATCTCACTAGCTAAAATTAAACAGAGGGGATAAAAACCCAACCTGTCTAAAATATTATTGCTTCTAACACTTAAGCATCTTGGGGACCATCGTATGTCAGGTGTGGACGTCACCTGCAGGGAGACTCCAGCTCTGGCAAGCAGAGTGTATTTAAACAACAAAAATAAAAACCTTTGCAGTGTCTACAGTTCGCCCACTGAAACTGCATGAAAATACCTATAGTAAGAAGCTCACTGCTGATGATTCTGCATCCTTAAAGAATGTCTAGTTTTAGCATTGGACCATTTTGGTGCATAAATGTGGCTATAATTGCTACATAACTATTAAGTAAACCCAGTATCTTGGACATCTGTGCACAGAGTTAATACCTGTGCTTTAAAATGATTTAAAGCCTGTTTTTCAAAGTTGCATCCTATCTATGGAAAATGAAAACATGCCATAAGAAGCAATGTCAAATCTTAAATTTTTTTTGATAAAAATGAAAAGTATAACTTGGCACAATGTTGCTATTTTAGGTACCCAATATGTTATTATTCGATATCAAAAACTAAAAACCTCACACAAAAAAAATGGGAAAAGTAACCTTTTTATTAGAATCCCTTTTTAATAAAATAGTAGTTGGTTCAATTTTCATGTTTTCTAAGCCACAGCAAGTTTTTGGGCTACTATATAAAGCTTGGAAATCAACGCTAATTTTTACATTTTGAATAGAAAAAGCTTCCTGGATGGGAAACGACATGTCTTCAAACTTGGAAACAAAGTCCAGTGGATTTTTTGTTTTAACTTTTTTGGAATTACTATGACCTGGATGAGAATCTTCACCAGCAACTAGAATTTTGAAGAAAACTAAAGGCATTTTCTTTGCACAGCTGAAAGGTTTCATTTTGAATTATAAACATAAACTCTGGAAAATTTCATATAAAATATGCGATAATGTTGGTAAATATTACATTGACTGACAGTTTGGACCTATTCTGTTCTTTTTTTCTTTCTTTTCTCTTCCATTAATCAATCTAAGCCATTTAGCACTTATAATGTGTCCCATTTAAACATTTGTCAGCTGGAATAATGTCCAACCAGTTTAATGTCGTATTAGTATGTAAAAATCTAAGCCTGTTTCTAATAGAGTATAATTCCCAACAATTACTGCCTGCCTAGGCCATTCAGTAGGAATAAAGCATGTAATGATATTGAGCCGTTGATATATTTGCAATGCATTTTGCAGCTCTGAGACTTTCTGCAACCATTTTTCAGTTTGCAGCCAAAACCTTAAAACAGTCCATTTTTAAAACGAAGGGGGTCTCTTAATATTAGTATTCAGTGAAGTTTATGTCTTTTCCAGTTTAGGCCTGATCAGTTGCCTACATTTACCCGAATATTAAGTTAACTAGTGAACTGTTTTCCCATGGGTATAAACTAGGCTGTGGAAATGTTATCCACCCTTCTGATTGGAGGCTTTGAAATGTATTTATTGTGAGCAGATCAGTCTCTGTAGCTATTAAATAATCTTCAGTATTCATTCTCTGTGCAGTTGGGCCCCAATGTCTCAATTGGCACTGGCGTGACTATTGGTGCTGGGGTCAGAGTTCGAGAGTCGATTATTCTTCATGGTGCAACCCTACAGGTAAGTCATCCTGTGCTCTGAACTCAGGTTATTGGTTTTTATTAAATTGAATATTCTATACATTAGCACATATCTTTAAATTCTTCTTGATATTAAGTTGACAGACAAATGGAGCTAAAGGTAAACCAGTTTCCCATTAAGTGACATCTTTTATATTTTACTTCTAACCTTCTCTATCCTTCTCATCTGACATCCCTTACATTTATCAACACGCTCATCTGTCTGCAGAAATATTGTTGCCATGGACGCTCACAAAGATGTCACGGTTAACGATTCTCAGGCAGCTATAATTTAATCTCATGTCTCCCGTGAAGACCGGGGGCCATTTTAACCAAATTTATGCTGCTGGTGATTTATTGGTTTTCCTTGCAAAACGGCTTTAAGGGCAAATTCTTGGTTAATGTATTCCTATGAATAAACACTCGCTTTGATCTGTGTTAACATTATTTTGTTACAATTTCTGATGTTTTTTTTTAATGTTTTTCTCTCCCATTTATTCATTTTTCAGGATCAGTGCTGCGTTTTGAACAGCATTGTGGGATGGGATAGTACTATTGGCAAGTGGTCACGAGTAGAAGGAACCCCCAGTGACCCAAACCCCAATGACCCTTTCGCAAAGATTGACAGTGAGACTCTCTTCAGAGATGGAAAACTCACACCTTCTATTACTATTCTTGGTAAGTCTCTCTCTGTTAGTGGTGAATGTGTGACACCATCTTTGTCAGGCATAAATGAAGTGTAAAAAGTGAGCGGTTGCTCTGCGTCATTTAGTTTTTATTGGTCGCCTAATTACTGAGCAGGAAGTTCAGATCTACTTAATTGTATTTTAATGTCTCCCTTTGGTGTTTTATCCTTTTGTGTTAAGGCAAGAACTGAATCACAGACCCGACAAATAATGTTCACATTTAAATTGGAGTGTTACAACTGTTATAAAAATATCTTATTGCGCATGTAATGAAATAAAATGTTTAAGTTTCTTTGAAGTTTTTGAAACATCCATTAATAGATTTTTATTATCTTGTATATTTCTTTACAATATTTGTAACAGTTTAAATATTCTCTCCTTATGCAGTCTGAAACTAAAAGACTGATGCGATAGACCAACAACAAGTAGATTTAATGGGACTTTATGGCAGAATGTGTATTTCTATTTGACACTCTAAGACTATGGTCATGAGCTACTCTGAGGAACGTTTGGCAATATGTCAGCTAAGTGATGCTTAGTCACACATAAATGATGAGGGAACCTCTAGGATACCATTAAACTGCTCCAGACCAAGTAGAAATCAGCCAGTTAATGAGGAACCTAAGTTAGTTCACAGCAGGGAAGCTCAAGTCTAGTCTTTCGAAAGCTACTGTCCTGCAACTTTTAGGCTACATCGACACTGCAGGCAAATGCTGCTCAAATCTGATTTTCACGGCAGTCTCAATGACTTTGTTCAGCCATATCTGAATCAAAAAGCTAAATTATGTCTGTATGCAGATTCTCCAGAGTCCTGGTAATTATCAAAGTATTTGATTTAGGTGAGTTGGAGGCACATCTAAATGCGTGAGGCCAGGAGTTGCCCATTCCTCCTTTACAGGCTCCAGACTGATCTCTGAGTCACTGGGGCTCATCATGCTGTGCTTCGTGTTTTCTGTTCATCTCTGACTCACTAAAACAGGTTAACTTCTTTTAAAGTTTTAGCACACAAAAAAAACGGTTCCAGCTTTTGCAGATAAAATGTTGCCATTATCGGCTTATTTAGAAACCTCTGAGTGCAGCTCAGCGGGGTTCAAAGCAGACTTTCACTCAAAGTTCAGCAAATGCCACATTCTGTCTGAAAGCCACATAGTTGTGAAGAGGAATCACAAGGATGCTCGTTTTATTCTGTTCTTACTTTTTTTTTCTTTGCAAGCAGGACTTTTACGTCTTTTTTTCAGTGATGCACTTTTTCTTTTCACTTTTCAGTAAAGGCCATATTTGTGGATCGGTTGATAACTGTAATAAAGACACTCTTTACTAATTTGGATTATGGATTAAACATTGCTATCTGTGAGGGTGCTTTATAACCCATCAATTCTATCCATTTTTTTCTTGTGTTAAAAAAAAAGAAAAAAAGAAACATCACATTTAAATGCTGTAAAAATCCACCCTGGTTCTCCAAGGAAAATTTGTTGGAAAACAAAACCTCCTATATAAAGTTTTCTCTGCAGGTCAGCTCAAATTCAGACTTAGCTAACAGCTTGTTGTCTCTGTTTCCCAGCTTGGTGCATTCTGTGCCTCCTCTCTTTAAGTTTGGTCAGCTGGCTGCCTCCTCAGCAGTTGGCCATCTATCTTCAGCTCCTTATCTCACTCTCCTCACACTAACTTACTTAGGGAATTCATTTGTAAACCAAATTTGTGCCAAAAAAAATCCAAATAGCAATCCACTGCAATATATCCTTAATGTGATCACTAATCCGAGAGATCAGATAAGGGAAAGGTCGATGAGGTCTTAATCACAGTGACGTAATTATGCAACGAAAGACGCATTTTCATTTACTGTTAAGGTAGAGATAGGAGGGAAAAAACAGGCACCTAAAACAGAAGATTTTAATGTTTCATCTCATATGAATCTCCAACTGTGCAGAAGATATAGGCTGAGTCCAATTTTCTAAAAACATGCATCTGTAAAATGGTTATTTTGGATTTCTGAGCATGGGTCGAACCGTGGGTCGAAGACATTGGTGCTTCAGTTGTTCCGTCGAGGTTTCTCCCTTAAACCAACTCAAAGGATCCGTCTTCTGCATATTAATGCCAAGCATCTGCAAATCTGCCTTCAGCTTCCTGCCAAACTCCTGAAATTTCTTCCCTTTATTCTGCTGAGTATGGATATAACCCTGCCAGGTTTTCCCACACACGTCCCACGGTCTCTCTTTCAATTTATCTCTCTTTTAACAACCTAAAGTTTTTTTGTGTTTTTTTGTTCTGCTGCCTCTCAGGACCTGATTATCTGACATCAGGGATTAACAGATGTCAGTGTAACGTATCAGTAAAAAAACTAAAATTCTTATATCACAGGGAACTAAACCACAACAATTTACTAGATAGATGTTTCAGTGTCTTGCAAAAGATTCTTTTCAAACTTTTTCCACATGTATTTGCTTAACACTTAACATTAATTAATTTTACTGGGATTGTTAACTTGTAGGGTATCATGGCGTAGCATTGAATTGTGGGAAGGTAAACAGAGGATACATGGTTTTCTAAAGTTTTTGGTCTATTATGAGAGTCACAAGGGTTTTAGATTTGCAGGGATTTGCTTAAATATTCCCTTTTCTTTATTTGTACCAACAGCTTTTTTCTAAAACAGTTCAGGCTCGTTGGACCTCCATAAGAGTCAACCATACGAAGATTAAACTATGAAAATAGAAAAAAAAAAAAAGGGGGAAAAAAAGTAGCCTGATAAACCAGACTAAATGTGTAATTTAGTCTGGTCCGGATGAATGATACATCTGAACATTGTTGATGAGAACAACCCGTTGTTTTTCAAACCATGTCTGTGCCTATTGGCCAATGCTCAGACCAATGAGCACAACTGACTGTGACGTAGTAGGTGCGACAGAAAGCTGGTGGGGGAGTGTAAACAAACAGCCTGTCGGTAAAACGGCGAATACCTCCTTCTTAAAAATGAATTAGCGTAGAGCCTCTTCTTACTCACGTTTCAATGAAAACCCCAAGTCTAAGCCTTCCAAAACTGATTCCAAAGCTGAATCAAACGAGAATGTTCAATAGTTGTTGCAATCTTCCTTGTTGCGCTTTCTCCAGCGTCACACAGCTTTGTCTTTACGCCCTCAAAACCCCGCCCACTTTGCATCCAGAAATTCAAAAAACATCTCTGCGTTGTGATTGGCCCACCAGTTCTAGGGCCTGTGGCATTGATCGAGGCTAGACCAAACTGGCAGGTAAAAATTATTTTGGCTGCTGGTGGGTGGGGCTAGTTTACTAGGCTGGAAAAAAAGAATGAACAGACTTTGAAAAGAGACCATAGGATCCACTGAACATAATTCCAATAAATGATACTAAAAATTCTGGTTATTTAACACAATATGTCAAGGAAAATAAAAAGGGGTTTGAATACTTTTGTTGGGGGCTACATAAAAAAAAAAACAAAAAAACAGGCTGAAATGTTGTGTACATAAATTCTCATTAATTTAAATAAACCTCAAAAATGAACATTTTGCTTTAAAAGTATTGATCATCTTTATTTGGCTTCATTTTTCTCTAAGGTGACATTCTTATCACACTGACTCTGTTAGAGGATTCATTTAGTTTTAGTCTCAATAAAGCAGCCAAGGAGAGAAGTATTAAGGATCAGTGTAATAATTTAGTTTTTTGCTAGGGATTTGAAGCTCTTTGCTTTGTTTCCTCAGGTTGCAACGTGAACATTCCCTCTGAGGTGATAATACTGAACTCCATTGTTCTTCCACACAAAGACCTGAACCGAAGCTTCAAAAACCAAATCATCCTCTAGTTCCTGCTTTGGTCTTCTTTCAATCGACGATGAAGGATGCTGCTGCTGACCGACCTTTGGCACTAATGGAGAGTTACTGTACATAAGATTCTTTTTTAATGAATATGAAAAGCTGTCATTAAAACCGTTTTGAAAGATAAGTGCTTATATGTTTGTCCTTAAAACTTTATGAAACACTGGGTATCAACAACATTAGATGGAGGTAAATCATGCATGTTGATTCACCTTGAAAAGTGCCATGCCAGGATTTATTTTTTTATCATCTTCCCTCAACTGTAAAATCACTTGAGACAGAAGCGTTTGCAGTCAGCTGGGTTAAGCTTCTCAAGGTTATCCTTGACACTTTTCATTTGTCGACCTAAACATGAGAAGAGTAATTATTTTAAAATCAAAATAAACTTCTGGTAATTTAAATAAGTGATCACTTTTCCAAAACATTGATTGAAAGTTTTTGACAGCCTCCTTGTTAGTCCTGTGAAATTGACTACCATCAAAATAAATCAGCAGAGTTTAAGACTTGTGCTGCTTTCCCAAATGTGAACTTGCTCCACCTTCTACCATGCATACTTAAACAGGGCCTTTGCAATCACAGGACGGGCTGCTCCAATTTATTCATTCAGCTTCTTAACATTTACTTATTAAGCCCTCAAGCTCTCTTGATCGCTTCAGTACTTTTGTTCAAATTAGTGCAACACGAGTCTCTATTTGAGAAGAAAATTTCATTGCTTGAGCAGCTGAATAATGTTAATTCAGTTGGTTCATCTCAGTCTCTTGGCCTTTATTGCAGTTTGTAGGATTCTCATCAATGCAGCCAAAACCTTAAATGCTATTGCTATTTGAGGCACCCCTAAAACTTATCAGCCCCCCCATGTTGAACGTACCAATTAGATATAACGATCGAACAAAGAAAAAAGTCACAGTAACTGGATACACTGTAATGCTTGAGGTCTTTAATGTTTTTTATATACACAGTGAGGAAAATAAGTATTTGAACGCCCTGCTATTTTGCACGTTTTCCCACTTAGAAATCATGGAGGGTCTGAAATTGTCATTGTAGGTGTATGTGTCCTGTGAGACATAATCTAAAAGAAAAATCTTAATTCTATTTAACTATTTATTTTTGATACAGCTGCAAATATGTTTTTGAACACCTGAGGAAAATCAATGTTAATATATGGTAGAGTAGCCTTTGTTTCCAATTACAGAGGTCAAAGAATTCTGACAAAGGCCTGTTAGTTTCAAAATGTCCACCTCCACCCCATTTATAATGCTTAATTAGATGCACCTGTTTGAGGTCGTTAGCTGCATAAAGACACCTGTCCACTCCATACAATCAGTAAAAATCCAACTACTAACATGGCCAAGACCAAAGAGCTGTCCAAAGACACTAGAGACAAAATTGTACGCCTCCACCAGGCTGGAAAGGACTACAGGGAAATAGCCAAGCAGCTTGGTGAAAAAAGGTCCACTGTTCATTAGAAAATTGAAGAAGCTAAACATGACTGTCAATCTCCCTCAGACTGGGGCTCCATGGAAGATTTCACCTCATGGGGTCTCAATGATCCAAAGAAAGGTGAGAAACATGGGAGGAGCTGGTTAATGACCTGAAACGAGCTGGGACCACCGTTTCCAAGGTTACTGTTGGTAATACACTAAGACATCCTGGTTTAAAATCATTCATGGCACGGAAGGTTTCCCTGATTAAACCAGCACATGTTAAGGCCTGTCTTAAGTTTGCCAGTGACCATTTGGATGATCCAGAGGAGTCATGGGAGAAAGTCATGTGGTCAGATGAGACCAAAATAGGACTTTTTGGTCATAATTTCACTAACCGTGTTTGGGGAAGAAGAAGAATGAGTACCTTCCCAATAACATCATCCCCCCATGGTTCTGGGGTGGCCTAGCCAGTCTCTAGACCTAAACCCAATAGAGAATCTTTGGAGGGAGCTCAAACTCAGTGTTTCTCTGTCACAATCCAGAAACCTGACTGATCTAGAGAAAATCTGTGTGCAGGAGTGGGCCAAAATCCCTGCAGTATGTGCAAACCTGGTGAAAAACTACAAGAAACGTTTGACCTCTTTAATTGCATACAAAGGCCACTGTACCAAGCATTAAGATAGATATTCTCAGGTGTTCAAATACATATTTGCAGCTCTATCATACAAATAAATAATAGAAAAATAATACATGGTGATTTCTGTAATTTTCTTTGTTTTTTTTTAGATTGTGTCTCTTATAGCGGACATCTATATCACCTAGGATGATTATTTCACACCTCTCCATAATTTTTAAGTGGGAGAACTTCCAAAATAGCAGGGTGTTTAAATACTTTTTTTCCTCACTGTACACAGTTGTACTTGAATGTTTACATAACCTTCATTGAAGAAAATCATAAAGTCACACTAGTAATTCAAATAATACAACTCTAAAGTAATACATAAACATTTACAGTCATAATTTAGTAGAATTAAGTTTTATAAAAAAAAAAACTCAAAGAAAAACTGTCCCAGCCAAATTAAAGCACCTTGCTCATGAACAGTAAACCAACATATCTGTCAACAGTAGCAGAAGTCTGACAGGAAATTTCTTGAACATTACAGAAAACACCTGATTTCAGTGGTTTTTGCCTCAAAGTGTTGCTCAAAAACATCAGGCTTGCTGCAAAGACATCCTTGCAGCAAGAATGTCTGAGGTTCAAATACTGGCCATGGCCTTTCCGTTAGTAAATGGGCCTCAGGTGCGGTTATTTTTTTGCAGGTTTGTTTTTTATGCATGATGTACCTGACCTCCCAGCTGCTAGTGGAGAGTCACCCCCCCAGCATGGAATTAGTGATGGAGATAATGGTCTGTTATAAAAAAACATTATATATTGTACTGTTACACATATGAAAATGGTTAAGGGATATGCTGCCATAACTGGTTTTAAAGATTCCTAAAAATCACTTTAAATGTTTGTAAAGCCAGTTGAAAAATTTGTCTGCTGGTGGTGGAAAAATAAATTCAGCCCTCTTCTTATTTGCTTCAGGCCGCTGTGTTTGGGGTGCTAGACAGCAGCTCAGGAGGTGGAGGTATGAGCGGCTGCAGGCAAAGGTCCAGGGATGTTTCCACTCGAAAGGACAGGTGGACTAGGTCTGGATACTGAAAGGATGATGAGGATGATGACTCATAAAAGCCTACAGGAGTGACAAATGAGCTGTCAAATAGAAGCCGACATTCTCTCTGCTCAAATTCATAATACAGAGTAATAACATTGGACTGCTACGCATCACCGGTAAAAACTCATCTTTTGCAAAACTGTCCTCTGAAATATCCAAACGTACGTGTTCTTCACAGAGATGGAAAATAGACATTTTTGCTCCTGTGAAGGGCGCCAGAAGCTAGTTTCTGTCTTTGATTAATGCAGTTCACCTTAAAAACTCACAAAAACAAACCTCTGACCCATTGAGGCTTGGACTCACCAGCCTCTATGGATCAGACTTGTTTTGAAGCCGTGTAAAAACCCAAAACCTATTGTTTTACTCCTCAAAATACTTTGGAAACATTTTCTTCAGGACACATATTGTTTATCTGATCGAGGTCACATACATCAGGGAATATCATGTTAAACTAACATCCATATCTATATTAGGAGCCAAGGAGCCTGCAGAACAATGTCAAAAAACATTAAACTTCTTCTACTAGTTTCCTTTGCTCCCATAGTGCACCCTGGTCACATGTGTTCCTCAGATAAGGGATGGACGCAGACCCAATCCTGCTTATGATGCTAAATATAAAAACAGATTGAGATAATTGGGTCACATTCTTCTATTCTAGTGGTAAACAGAGGTTAGCATTGGTAATGTTGCTGTCCCATACACAACAAACTGTAACAGTCTGGGATTTTAGAACTAGGATTAACCCATTCAGCAATTTAAGGTACTATAGCTCAGGGTTAATCAATTCTGGTCTTCGAGGTCCGACATCCTGAACCTTTTAGACTTCTCTCTGTTCAACTCAGATTATTATTCTTGATTGTTTAAATTTATTGGGTTCTTTCATAAACAGATGATCCCTCGCTTTAAACCGTTGCTCTCTCTAAGGCCCATGGGTAATTTTCAGTTAGGCGGCAACAAAAAGCAGTGCATACATGTTTCAAACAGTAGATAGAGTGAAAGAAGTGGCTGACCTAAAAATATTACTCTAGGTGCACATTGACTCATCTGGGAGATAAGAAAATAACTAAACCATGATGTGTGAAGCAACACAGACCTTATTGAACTCTTTCAAGTTCAAGTAGGACCCTAGGTAGGAATACAATCTGAGGTGGGGTTCTAAGCATGATCATAGCGGTGCATTTACCCCCCCCCCCAAAAAAAAAGTATCGCTAAAAAACTTTGGAAACATATTCTGACTCATCAGACGAATGTGGAAGATTTGTATCCTTTTTACATTTGGCATGCAACTTACCAAGCAGTTCATAAAAAGGACGTCACATCGCAGTGGTGGTGCTGGTATGAAGGTCAGGAACTGCTTTAGAGGAGCTGAATATTTCGCCGGAATTGATGGTCCTATTAAGTTTGTTCTCTACACAAAAAAAAACCTTTAGATCATTGTTTGAGTTTGTGATCCTATGCCCAAGCAAGCGACTAGCTCAAGAAAACCTATAATGAAGGCTTCTGAGTGGCCTAGTCAAAGTCAAGAATTGCATCTGAATGGGATCGTCAGGCATGACTTTAAACAGTCTACTCAAGCTCAAAATTCTTTAAATTAAAAAAGAAAAAAAAATTTACAGAAGCAAAGTGGACCAAAATTTCTCCTCAGTGATGCCAAAGAATCATCAGTTCAAACTCCAGATGTCTATTGTTTCTTCTTAAGGTGGAAAATGATACCTTGCTTTAACATGTTCAACTTTTCAGTCTTTTGTGGCCATTATCAATAAAGTTATAAATTCAAAACAAAAAAATCTGCCTGAGGGTGAACTGATAAGACCGACATTCTTTTTCTGGACAGTAAATCCAATATTAGTTACAGAAGAGAAACAATATTTTAGCTCCACTTGGTGTTTTCCCACTGAATACTTTGGCATGTGTAACGCAGATAACCAGAGGCGAGCCACAATCCGTGTTCTGAACACGTCTTAGTTCCACTTCTCAGCAGACTAAACCTGCATAAATGTCCCTGTTCTCTCTCTGGTCAAACAGCTCTTTAGCAGAGGATTAAGCACCATGTCTGAAATGAAAAACCCAGTCAGAAAAATGTGTCCTGCAGCTGCTGCAAGAAAAATGAGGTTATTTTTTTTTATTTCTGTATAGTTGTTTTTGAAAAAAAAAAAAAAAGAAAGAAAACTTTACCTACACACTTTTAATTATTTTATAGAAACTATTATGTATTGAGGCAATGTGAAGAACGAAACAGGAAGAAGGAAATGCATTCAAATACACTATAGGAGAAACAAAATAATGGCTTTGAAATGTAAAGGAAAAGGAGGATATTTGTGGACTGATTTTAACATTGCACAAAAAAGAAGCATTTACAGGTTGCAGAGAAAACACAGGCTTTTTGGAGCCATTAATACGATTCTGACATATTTCAGGCAGGATATTTACCAACTATTATCATGAGAATTGGTTATGCTCATTTCAGCTCCTTGATTTTCTGACAGAACCGAATTTTAAGACATTTATTTTTAATTGTGTTGCTGCCTGGACTATTACAGCAGTTTAATATGAGCCTGACTTGACCATTTCATATACCAGCTAAATGTGTTTGTCAGCTTAAAATAGTACTTGAAATGTTTCTCTCATCATATCACAATCTTTAACCATCACCCCTCCCCCTACCTGGCAGTCTGTAATGGCTCAGGTATCCTTTGCAGGTGTTTCGAGTTAATTCGCTAATTAGGTTTGGTAACAATTAGTTTCCAGTATGACACATTTTTAGAAAATACTAGTCCAATTTCGGAATCACTTAATATGGGGGGGTTATAATCTGTAGTCCATGATAATTCAAATTAGAAGAAATAACGGCATGAGATGTTTCCCGCAGAGTAAATGAAAAAGTAAAGATTTAAGATAGATTTTCTAAAATGAGTAATAGATGTATTTATCTTTGTGATGTGTTTCACTGAAAATACCCTATTTGATGAGGACCACAGAAAATTCAAGAACAGACAAAAGATTCTTGATGAGGAAATTTAATCCGAATCAATACCATTCATGCTCATTAACAGGGAATCTAAGCTTGTCCAGAACTATTTTAACTATACACTGCAGAAAATAGAAATCTAAATAAGTCATTTTTTTCTTGTAATATGTAAATCTTTTTCTTAAAATGAGGAGGTAAGTGAGACGCTTTGCCAATAGAAAAACACAAACATTTTAAATAAGAAAAAAACAACTGCATTTTCTTATTTCAAATGCATATTATCTAATTATCTTACTTTAAAATGACTCATTCCATTGGCAAATCATCTTATTTATTTACTCAAATTGAGGGTTAATGCACTTGATTCAAGAAACGTTTACTTATTTCTAGATAGTTTTTGCAGCGTGAAACAAACAGTTAATCTTGGAAATATCTCATGATTATATTTGTTGGTTCTGTAGAGCGTCAGACAAATGTAGGAAGGCATGCAAAAGGAAATCTGTGTGTGGAATGCCATCCACAACAAATCCAAGCTAATGTTTACGGCCATGAAATGAATACTTTCTCAGATGCCACACATTTCTGGTCAGTCATCATTAGTGGACTGAAAAAAATCATCTATAACAGAATAGAACAGAAAATCCCTTTATTGTCCTACAATGGGGAAAAAATGGTCACTCAAACGTTGACCTCAGAAAAATGTATAAGAATAAGATACTAGTGAAGAATGAAAAGATACACAAAAGAATACTGTACTATGCAGTATAATATAAAAATATAAAACAATGTAGTAAATCATAAAACTGTGCATCTGGAGAATAAATAACCAATATACAGCTATGGACATTTTTACAGTAATGGATATTTGAAAATAGCAGAAACATCAGAGATGTGCAAAATGACAACAGCATGTTATTTAACTGACTAAGATATAATATCTTTTACTTTATATAAAAGGTGGTTATCCAAGTTGTCTTGTTAGCATCAGTAAAGTAAATTATTGCAAACTGAGCTTTGAAATTGCACTGGAAATATGCATTTTCTTTTTAATAAAACTGTCAGAAAAATCTGCATTTCTTTATAAAGAGAAAAATCATTAGGACAATTACACAGAAATATAAAGATAATCATCAAGAAATGGTGAAAGGACAAAGTCATAAAGCTTCCATGCTGGATGTTACGCCTCAGTAACATTTGGGCTGGAAAGTGTGTTGAGTGATGTGGCGAGGTAGAGGGGCCAAATGTATCGTCCTTGCAATATTTATCAGAAATGCAAGCCATCACTCTGCTTTCTGAATGCAAAAGTGGAGGGTGGACAGAACACTATGCATAACATTGCATAATTCAAGGCCATGACATACTAATGGAGGATGGCAGCGTGATTATTTGCATCATTTCCATAAGATCGTAATTTTGCACACTCTGCGCCGCTAAGATTAAAGCCTCGGAGAAACGCCCTGTCCTAGGGGGGCTTCTGGGGTATTTGCTTCTGCTGTGCTGTGCTGGCAGCAGCTGTCAGACAGCTCCTGCATTAAAATGGTCTTATGTATATTGATGTCTTGTCAGAGGATAGTTATGATCACTAACACTTCCACATCTCTCTCCCTTGGAGCGAGCTGGATACTTAGAGTTTAAATGGACCACCCTGTGTGTTGTCAAGATATCTGCACAGCGTGTGGCACTTTAACTTTTTATCTTCTATGTTCAATTGTCTTAAATAATAATAAACGTATCTTCAATGTCGATTGTCATAATGGCTACAATTTATATTTAATAAGGGCATTGTGCAGGTTAATTATAAAATAGCAGAGGTAGAATTCCTTAAAAATACAAGTAGGAACAGAAATTTGATTTTGATTGATATCCTTTAAAAGCTGAGACCCCTGTTTGAGATAACTCCTGTCAGAAATTGACTTTTTATGTGGATTTCTCTGTTCCCAGTAGAGGGCACTGTGGGTATTCACTAAGGACTGTCCCCTTTTCTGTCTGAAGCTGTGACCACCCCAGTGATTACAGTGTTTAAGCAAAGCCATGCCATATTTGTTTGACTTTGTGGCACTTGGTAAATAGTCAGCAGGGGTGGCATTTGGGGGCATTCTGTTCTTCTAATGTCACCTCTCCAACTGTAAGGCCAGGAAAGCAAACACATGACTATTCAAAAATGTTCATCGATCTATCAGCCTTTGCATTTGCTGAAGAAAAAAAAAAAAAGTAAACCCTTTAAAATACATGTAGACTCATGGATAAGAGTAAAATCAGATGAGAAGAAATCACAGAGTTTCTGATTTGCAGCCTGTTTTTATTCAAGAACAGATTCTGACACTGAAACGTTTCAATTGCGTGAAAATCAGTGTCTTTATAAAAAAAAGATTGATATTATAATTCTTCC
The DNA here is from genome assembly GCF_000732505.1 of Cyprinodon variegatus. NCBI lineage: Eukaryota > Metazoa > Chordata > Actinopteri > Cyprinodontiformes > Cyprinodontidae > Cyprinodon > Cyprinodon variegatus. The sequence continues at coordinate 38,488 of NW_015151558.1, read as the reverse complement.
AACTGAGATGCAAATGAAAACTGATACAGCAGTAGAAAAAAAGTGATTTTGAATCTTCCAGGTGAGTCTCCAATTTCCTCGCACAGTCTCAGTGATCTTTTAGAATGAGAAATGGTTTCAGGTTTATCAGCAAACTATTTGGATCCTTGTTCTCGTTTGAAATGTAATATATACTTCTTGTTGCACATCTCATTTTCCTCCTAACAAACATGTTGCCTATGCTTGTGTTACTGTGCTGAAAGAAAAAAAGTCAGACTAAATGATTTTTATCAGTAGTTCCTGCCTGCCCCAGCTTTCCTCTTTCCTCCTGCCGTGATTATAGAAATAGAAGTTTACTTTTTATCAAGTCACATACTGAGGCTCACTGATTAAAAAATACGACAGAGTGCCATGTTGATGGGCACGGCTTTTCTGTTATCCTCTTGGCTTTATAAAACATTGTTTATAAAACACTCAACATTATTGGCAGCCAGTTTTAAGACAATGGGTTTACCCAGCGCATTTATTTTAATGAACACAAGTTTATCTATTTGTGGGAAAAACACTGTTAATTTTCCTCTTCAACTGTAATTACAATGGGCCTTGAGAGAAAAAATATGTGCTTTCACAAGTTGGATTATTCTGCCTGTAAGAAAAAAGAAAACCATTAACTGGATATCAGATAACTGGGAAAATATTTGCTCTATTATTTTCCACCATTTTGACCAGATAAACGTTAAGCTATTTGTCTTAGAGACAAACCTTGAATCTTTATGCTGCAAAGACATTTGGTACAAGAGGCTAAAATATGCACTTTCCAGTTGTCATTCTAACTCACAATTTGGAAAGTTTGTATTCCTAAAAAGGAAAAACCAATCAATAAAGATAAGATTCAGAAAACTCAAATATTTTTTATGTAGAAAAAGGTATTTATTTATTTAAAGGAAAGTAAGATAATTGAATTTGTTACACTTATAGCTAAAATAATGGCTTTAATGGGAAAGTACTTTGGTTTTTTTTGCATGTTTATGTCCACCTGCAAATACTTCATATAAAGTAGCACATATGTGTAAATAGAACAGAAAAGCAAAGTTTTTGAAAATAGGTTTTTAAAAACAAACATCTAAACAATGGGTTGTGCATTTGTATTGAAGAACTTTGAATACATCCTTTAAAAAAACAACTTTCAATGCAAAACATCTTGAAGAATCTCAATAATACACCTTAAAAAAATCCCCAAAAGTTTATAGACTCTGAACTGGTTCGTCTTTGTAGAAACAACTTTGTCTCTTATGCAAGCAACAACATCATCATGAGCATCATCATTATCTTCATCATCATCATCATCATCAGGCTACGATTCAGATGTTTACACTCATCTAAAAGGTGAGTGTTCACTCTTTCAGGGAATAAGATCTTCTTATCTTGGTTAGGGAGGAATGCTGATTTAGGAGAGTCCAAATGAAGCCATTTTTTTCTAAAGAAAAACTGCCCATCTTTGAAAGGGGTGTGGGCATTAAGGTCCAACTGTTGCCCTATCATGATGCAGGTATTGTGAGCATGACTCAGCCTTCTCGAACCAACAAGTTATCTATGCAGTAATGATCTGTCAATAAGTGGTTGGTCTGCATGATTGTCACCATTAACTAGTTGATCAGCTAAAGGTACCCCTTATAAGTCTGTCTATAGCTCAGATTGAAGAAGGTACTCTCAGAGAGAAAATATGAAAACAAAGAACCCGACTTATTCGTCTCTCTGGGATTTAATGCATGATGTCTGCAAGTATTTGGATTATGTCTAATGGGACATTCTTCTTCACAAGATAGTTTGATCTCATTTAAAGACGAAGGAAAATGTCTGTGCAATGAGATGAGCTTAAAAACAGATCAAGGTAGTTATTAGGAAAAAAGGATGATTTTAAATGTTATCCCAAATGTTACACTTCTGAAATTCAATGCTAAGCTCATAAAAGAATGGAGATAAAACAAAACTCACCTAACTAAATAAAAATGAAATAACTAAAAAATGGTCAAATTAAGCAAACAAAGCTGTCCCAACAAAGATCTTCAGTATTCAAGATGGCTGCCATATACATCAATAGTAGTTAAATTTAGCTAATTTTACAGTTTTTAATTAAACACAACATTTATATAATCACTAATCAGACAATTTCAAAACGAAAGGAACATCTAAACCCAATACAACCATCACCTTAACTTAAAGGGCAAAAATAGAGTACACTTGTGTTTGTGAGAAAATAACTAAAATAACTAATATTGTAAGGCATATATATAAAAACTACTTTAACGCACTATTCATTTCTCCCTCTGTTGCAAGAGCCAGTGGTTTAGTCCAATTTACCATCCATGTATTTAGCTTAATTCTCTGAGCCCAAGTTATCGTCTTCTGTATGGCCAGACTCCCATAAAAACATAAATAATGTATTTATAAAAATGACATACTCTTTCATTTTTTTATGATTGGATCAAAGGAAAGCTTAAATGTATAACTATAAATAAAGGTGCTGGTTTGTATGGCAATCTGTGTTTGTTCATAGTCAGTATACGTGCATTTTCAAAAGTTCTCCATACAATTTAACTCTTGGGAATTGCAGATCATGAACATGAATCTAACAATTTAATTATCTCCTTATGTTTAGGGCTTCGGCCCCACTTTAAGGTGAACACCAACCCTAGTCATCTAACATTTCCTTGTAAGTTAACTCAAACTCTCTTAAGCCCCTGTCACACCTTGACTATTTAACCACCATAAGCCTGATGTACTCCTTTTTATATGTGGCCGGTTTATTTCATGGGCATAATGCTGCCTTGCGTCAAAGTTTGGCAGTTGTTGGACATAAGTTCTGGATTTATTATGAATACGCTATGCATATGCCCAAAATTGAAAAAAATGCATAGAAAGTTCAGTGTATGTCAGCATTTTAGAAGATTCTGGGAGGTCAGGCATTACCCTGGATAAATCGTTAAGGTGTGACAGGGGCTTTACTACCAACTTTAATCAGATTTCCTGTATCTGCTAAAGAAAAGTCCCAGTATCATTAAGCTGCCATCACTTAAATCAAATGTAAACATTGTGTTTATATGACATTAGTTCTTCACTAAACATAGTTCTTCACATGGGGGAAAAAAACATTTCTGTTTCAGCTACAAGTGATTAGAGCAACCTACTTCTACATGTTTTCTATGTCCCCTACAGGACCTACTGCATACTCCCTAAGGATTTTATAATTGTTTTATTGTTGTTTAACAATTCAGAAACCTTGCCACTCTGTTAAGGTCAGAATGAAGTGTTTTCTTTAAACTTTCCCACCTGACCTGGGATCTCTGTAGCTCATCAGAAGTTACCATGAATTCCTTGAGCCCAGGTTGAACATCATGTCTTGGAATATTTGTTATTATTTCACAGTCTTTATTTTTACTGTGGCATGTAAGATGATTAAACCTTAAGTTTACATAGTTTTATATTCTATCCCTCATTTAAACATTCCCAAAATGTATCCCCGGGTGTACCGGTATGTTAATTTATCTTCATGATTGTGTTAGTTTGCTAAATTCTTTCAAGAGTCTGTGAAACCTAAACAAAGACCTGAGGTCTGTTTCACGAAGCAGGTGTAACAAACCCAGATTCAAATCCTCAACTATAAATTGATCTAGCCAATGGTCAGGAACTCTGAGTGTTTGGTTTTACAACAGCTGCTATCAATTAGTTCAATCAATTTTAACTTGGTCCACTCAGAGTTAAATGCGTGCTCAACAAATATGAAAAGCCATTATCAGTGGAGCACCAATTTTACATTATTAAAAGCACTCCTCTCTGTTGTTCCATTTGTAGATCACTAAAATAAGATTCTTCCTGATTAAAATCACACTCCTAGACCTAACTTTAATAATATATCTGAAAAATGAAATAAAATTTTTGTAGCAGAATCTGAATTTTCGAAAGTAAAAAACAAAACACAATTATACTTAAGTTTTATATATCAACAAATGTTTACACATTTTAAGTGGCCATTTTGACATTTATCAGCTTGACTGAATATGTATTTGTGATATCTTAAATACATTTCCTTGTAGTTAAATTAATGCAAACCTTGACCAGTAATATTAGGAATATTGAGATCTGAAATTAATTTATAGAGATCCACAATGTTTTTTCTAGATGTGGAGAAGTCTTTTTTTAAATAGTCATTTAGACAAAGAAATTTTTTTTTCCCAGATATCAGGAATAAATACTATATTTTAAAACTGCTTGCCATAACTATTCTTACTGTGAAAAGTCAGAGTTTCCCTGTTTTTAGGATTAGACAAGAGTGTTCTGTAAACCTGCTTTATGAAACAGACCACAGCTGGATTCAACCTGAGAAACATTAACGTGTGTATGCTCTTTGCAAATTAGGTGACCACTGAAGGCAGGTAGTTGTATTGATGAGTATCAGAGTAAATGAAACTGCATGCAGCTGAAACCTACAATATTTAATTTGTAAATTACAATAACGCATGTTTAGTGGATGTTAGTTGAGGACCCAAAAGCAGAGAGGATTTCTTGCAGATTAAATGTAGAGGTCATAAGCGTTGCTAGACTATTTTTACTTAAGCACCCTTAAATTGAATCATAGCACAACTAAAATATAGTTTTTATTTTTTTACATTGTA
>NW_015151558.1:28141-33493 GCF_000732505.1 Cyprinodon variegatus | reverse complement strand
AACCAAAACCATGACAATAACCAGTGGCCAGAGGGAAATGATGACAGAATCATCAGCAAAAATTAAAATGCCATACTATGGATCCTGGAACAACAGTTAGTTTATGAAAAAAATTAAAGGGTGAATGTAAACATTCCTTAGGGATAAGCTAGGAGCCAAAGAGAGAACCTTGTTAACTCTCTCCCCCAAAGTCCATCTACAAGCTTATCAGGTCAAAGTTAATGCTAAAAAAGAAAAACTACAGCTTCTGGAATTAGACTACAGTTAAAAGATGATATGAAGTTAATAAAAAGTAGTTCTTAAAGTTTTTATCAGGTTTCTCTGCAGCAAATTAATCCCGGTGTGTCTGGTCATTTTCGTCATGGTTACTGACATTAGGCACACCTGGATTAATCAGTTCATCCAGTAGAGAAAGACAGGAATGGTTCCTGTTGTAGTTTTGGATAACTGTACAGTATTTTCTTTTTCTGTCCTGAACTATTTCATTAATTGCGTCTGAAAAGCACTTAAAATTCTTTATAATTGGACAATAGTGGATTAGCTTATTGTGTGCTTATAACAGAGCACAGGAGGCAGGATGAGTGGCTACAGCAGAGCGAGGGCAAGACAGGACCAGGCAATGGAATAGCTGAAGCAAAGAAAATGAATACTTGTTTGTTTGACCGAATGTTACATGTGAGGAAGTGAGCAGATGAGGAACAGCTTTGGGAAACTAGGAATTTGAGTTACTGAGATAACAGCAAACCACTGAAACATAAGATGCAGCCAATACACCAAACAAACATCTTAATTCTACACCTTTATTACCGGGTACCTCATCTTTGAAGGGTTTGCAGATATTGAAACGTGTTGAAATTGTTAAAATATGCAAAGCAATTTGCATGTGCCAAAATCAGAATAGCAGTGGGTGCAAACAGTTTTTTTTTAGCCTTCATGAATCTTCAGATCATATTCTAATGACCAAACTGTAAAAATGAAGCGGTGATGGACATGCACATGTAAATACTTAACACTCACAAAATATCAAACCTCAAACTGACTGCAGGCCCAGTTATTGCATATATTTAGCACAATTGAAAGTCAGGTGCAAACTCACCTGCAAAAAAATGATGTTGTAATTGTTGCCACAAAGGAAGCATTGATGCAATGACAGACAGAGATTCTCTGGGTATTGGAACATATTGGGGTCAATAATAATGGAAAAGTATCACTAGGGTAAAAAAATAAGATGCGTGCGGGAAAATTAAATTAAGCAAAACAAAAAAAGAACTATATGAGAAAATTCAATTTGGAAGACTCTTATTAGCCTCACCTGGACCACTCCAGTAGTTAAAGTCAGGACCGCACCTCCTCCGAAGCCAATCATCTTTTAGGATTCCCTCTAAGGCTCTTCTCAGTCCCACTCATGCTGTTGCTTACTCACCACCAGTGGGAGGAAGACTACCCTAATCCTGTTCCTAAATCACCCATCAACAAATGCCAATTCACAGCATCAAATTCTTGTGCCAGGGTCCGAGCACCAAATAAGTCATTTTGTTCATTTCAACAAAATCTTTCTAATTGCATCTTTTCTCAGTGTGAGTCCCTCCAGGTCGAAACATTATCAGTCACATGAGAATATCCATCACAGAGTGTGTAAAGGGACATTAGGGGGCACCTGAAGGTGCACATTCTTAACATGGATGTTTTTCCACCTCAGTTTTACTTTACAAGCTCTGTAATGAGCAAATATTTTGGATGAAGCTGGTTTCATGAGAAGTTGCCAGAAGTAAATCAAGCCTACAATTTCACTAAATCTGACAGGGCTTTCTCTACTTGGAGGAGAGAGGAGCAGACAAAATCTTCTTTTTCAGGATTTATGACTTTGATTTTAGTAACTTCTGTTATTTTAATCTTTTTTTTTAATGATGCTTCTAGAAATTTAAGATACTTATCCAACCTGTACTGTAAATAACCTCAAAACAGGCTTAAATTAGTTGCAAGTGGACTTTAACTTAACTTTTCCAAACATGTTTCGTTACCTCTTCAGGACTCTATTAAGAGAAGCTCTGTGTTTTTCGCTTGAAGCTTTCTCTGGTTCTTTTCCTGAGAAAATATCACGCGGGACAAACTCTTTAAATAATACTTCATAATATATATGTTTTAAATTACCATGAGACATGACAACAGATTTTGACATAAATTGTAATTTTACTCAGACCAGATAAGTTGCTTTGAGTTACAGGAAGCAGAGCTTTACCAACCAGGCTCACATCTCATTGGAGTTGCCCCGATTCACAGTTAAAGAAGCATTTTATACAACTCAAATCTTCCACATCATCATACCTTTACATCATAGACGTTTGCAGATGAGGACACATCCATGGCTCCAGCCTTATAAAAATATTACACTCTTCTGGGATCAAGGACACCGCTCTCATTCCACTCCAAATTCTTTGCCACGTACAAAATGAAATGACTTTTTTATCATGACAGAATGACCTGTCCCAATTAGATTAACTACTTTGGAAAACATTTCTTCTGACACTCAACAGGCAGCTATAGATAGGGTTAAACTGACTCACACATCAATAATAATAATAATCCTAACAACAGAGAGTCTATATATTAGAGATGTTTGCCAAAATTAGAAATATTTTAGACACAATTTCTTTAGGAATAACTGGTTATTAAATCCTTTGCAGAATAATTGACTACACGCTTGCACACCATGGCTGTTTAATGGCACTTGAAGTTAGCATTTGATTATTGCTAATATTGAACTGAAGGGTTTTTAAGGACACATAAATACAAGTCATGAACTGTACTTAAACATTTTAAATACTTAAACTCCTCAAACTTGAACTGGAATAATCTGCACTGAACATGAAAATTAAAACACAGTTTAAGACTTTTGAAGCCTTTTTAGTTTGTTCAGTCCCTTTACTTTTTTTTTTCTTAAATTGATGCAAACCACAACAGATAGATTAATACAATTTTTTTAATTGTTACCATTTTTGTTTATCTTTATAACTCTTGACGTGACATCAGACATCATTTGTGTTGTAGTTTGCTGGAACAGCAACTTATCGACACGTGATAGGAAGCAGTTAGACAAGCTCATAAGGTCAGCTCTAATCCAGGAAGCCCCTCAACCCAATGAAGGTGGAGGGAGAGAAAGGGGCTCTTCTAAAATCATCAATGTTGGAAAGTGTCTCCTAGCCTATGCATGAAGCTGTTGTAAAAAAAAAAAACAGTGCTGCATCTTAGGAGCATTACCATAGATCTTTTCCCTCCAGCAGCTGTTAGGCTTTAACACCTTCACTGCTCCCAATTAGCTCAAATAGTTGTTTACATCTATGCTGTTATTTGCATACATTTATCATGTAAACACCCTGCCGCTGCCTTTCAAGCAAAACTTTAGATGTTCATTATAAACTCTTGCTGTATACTGTTATTGAGAATTTGGACTCTATTGTTTTTCCTCTTTCGTCAATGCGTTTCCTTTTCTACTGAAAGCATTAGTATTTCCTCACTGTGGGACATTAAAGGGTTATTTTACTCTATCAATCTATTCTAAATCCATCCATAACAACATGAAAATTTGCACAAAGTACTTAAATCAGTCACAGAAGAAGGGGCTTGCCCAGGGCAGCAATCATGCACGAACCACTACTGATAATTAACAGCGATTTTGGAAATCTGCTTTCATTTGAGGTGCGTATTACACTGGCACTCTACGAATCTATTGAAATTCAAGCATCTAGTCTTTGGACGTGTTTACCTTAAAGTGTGTTACTTCAGTGATTAGAACAGCAAATTTATTCATTTATTTTCTTGTTCAACTTTGTAAGATGCGTTATTTGTTTTGTGTACAGTTTTTAGGAAAATACATTTGTTTTGCTCTGGAAGAATTAGAGCTTTGAACTATATTCCTTTATTCCTTGTCAGTGAGCAGCTGTTGCGACAAGGCCACCATCAGTATGTGAGTGAAGGGGTGAATGACTGAATGTTCTGTAAAGCACTTTGGTCAATTCTTCTGACTTGAAAAAGTGCTAAATAAGTACAGGCCATTTACCATTTACAGTGTAATACATTTTTTTGTTTGTATTTTGTGTTCTTGTGATTTAAGTTGAAAATTTAGCACATTTCTAAACTGCACATCTAACACAACCCAATGCATAATAAGTCACTTACTTTCTAAAAGAAAGTGGAAAACTGCCTAATAAATATATACTTTTCTGTTTTAGTATCCACACTTTAATCAATGCACCTCTATTTGACCAGCAACTTACCCTTCTGTCTGTCTATCTATATATCTATATCTACACCTCGCAAAAAATCACAGGTTCACTTAGGGTATGTTGCTCAAGATCTAAATCTCACAGACGTGTTTATGTTGAACCCTCTTTTGTCCCACAATGAGGAAATTTATTCTAGCATTTGACCCATCCTGTTGGGGCGCAGTGGGCTGTCATTGTGTGGTGCCCAGGGAGTAGGGGTGTAAATAATAATCGTTTTGTATCGATGCATCGATCCAACAGCCAACAATCCGATGCATCGATACGTCCGCAAGAGTATCGATTCATGTATTTTTTTTTCCTCTGGTCTATTTTTATCCATTTGCCCCTGGACGTAATTCTCCCTCCCGTGCTGCGGTGGCGCTAAACCTATTTTTCCCTCCTACCTCGCTTCCTAGTTATACTTTTACAGCAGTTTGTTGCAGTGAGCTTGACACTTTGACATTTTTGATTTATGCTCAATATTGAAGCGTGGTCTGCGCTACACACTGTGGGTCTAGATATGGCCGAGGCGGCGAGGAAGTGGGGGCGAGTTTAGTCTGATGACAGAGGGACATGAGGGCCAAAAAGAGCGGCGATCCAGGTGTAAAAAGGGTCCCAGCATCTTGCGCACCTCGCTCTTCTAGCGCTCAAACTTCACAAGTTGTTTTCCACAATTTCGGTCATAAAAACAAAACAAGCCGGCCTCCTGTCTGCGGCACTGTCTACGGTCAGCTACAATCTGGGAGAGGTGCAGCTAAGCATCTGTGGAGGGGGCGGGGACATCTGGAGCCGAGGTATTGAATTGCACTCATTGCACTGATTTTGTACAGTACTTTTGATGCAAAGCCTTTCAGAATCTATAACGCAGGGGTATTATGACCTTTTTAGTGAATGAGGTTTTAACAGGAATAGGTGGAGAGCAACTTTTCTACTTCTGTTATTTGCGGTTGTTTCTCAAATAAAATGCATAACGATATTACAGCTTTTATTGATTTATTTCAAATTTGAAACAGTATAGCCTGTAATGTTGGTGGTGAGTAATGTTCCCCAGTGGTTCCATGAGGGGTTCCCCAGTGGTTCCATGGGGGTT
>NW_015151558.1:0-27663 GCF_000732505.1 Cyprinodon variegatus | reverse complement strand
ACTCTTAAAGCAGGTGGAAAAAGGGTCCCAGCGTCTTGCGCACCTCGCTCTTCTAGCGCTCAAAATTCACGAGTTTTTTTCCACAATTTCGGTCATAAAAACAAAACAAGCCGGCCTCCTGTCTGCGGCACTGTCTGCGGTCAGCTACAATTTTGGAGAGGTGCAGCTGAGCGTCTGTGGAGGGGGCGGGGACGTCTGGAGCCTTTCAGAATCTATAAGGCAGGGGTATTATGACCTTTCAGTGAATGAGGTTTTAACAGGAATAGGTGGAGAGCAACTTTTCTACTTCTGTTATTTGCGGTTGTTTCTCAAATAAAATGCATAACAATATTACAGCTTGTATTGATATATTTCAAATTTGAAACATAGTCTAGCCTGTAATGTAAAAAAAAAATGAACCAATTAATCAAATCGAAATGTATCGTGGTGTATTCTTGAGTGTCTAAAATAAACAAATCGTTGGGTCAGGAAATCGATACTGAATCGAATCACCATGATGGGTGTGATTTACACCCCTAGTTCCATGGGTGGTTCCCCAGTGGTTCCATGGGGGTCCCCAGTGGTTCCATGAGGGGTTCCACAGTGGTTCCATGGGGTTCCCTAGTGGTTCCATGAGGGGTTCCCCAGTGGTTCCATGAGGGGTCCCCCAGTGGTTCCATGGGGGTTCCCCGATGATTCCATGGGGGATTCCCCAGTGGTTCCATGAGGGGTTCCCCAGTGGTTCCATGGGGGTTCCCCGATGATTCCATGGGGGTTCCCCAGTGGTTCCATGAGGGGTTCCCCAGTGGTTCCATGGGGTTCCCTGATGATTCCATGGGGGTTCTCCAGTGGTTCCATGGGGGTTCCCCGATGATTCCATGGGGGTTCCCCAGTGGTTCCATGGGGGTTCCCCGATGATTCCATGGGGGNGGTTCCCCAGTGGTTCCATGAGGGGTTCCCCAGTGGTTCCATGGGGGTTCCCAGATCATTCCTTTTTTGGTTCCACAGTGGTTGCATGGGTGGTTCCCCAATGATTCCATGGGGGTTTCCCAGTGGTTCCTCGGTGGTTCCATTGATGGTTCCCTGATGATTCAATGGGGGGTACCCTGATGATTCCATGGGGGGTTCCCCAGTGGTTCCATGAGGGGTTCCCCAGTGGTTCCATGGGGGTTTCCCAGTGGTTCCATGGGGGTTCCCCGATGATTCCATGGAGGGTCCCCAGTGGTTCCATGGGGGGTCCCCAGTGGTTTCATGAGGGGTTCCCCAGTGGTTCCATGGGGGTTCCCCGATCATTCCTTTGGTGGTTCCACAGTGGTTGCATGGGTTGTTCCCCAATGATTCCATGGGGGTTTCCCAGTGGTTCCCCGGTGGTTCCATTGATGGTTCCCTGATGATTCAATGGGGGGTAGGTACCCTGATGATTCCATGGGGGGTTTCCCAGTGGTTCTCCTGATGATTCCATGGGGGGTTTCCCAGTGGTTCCATGGGTGGTTTCCCGGTGGTTCCATTGGTGGTTCCCTGATGATTCCATAGGGGGTTCCCTGATGATTCCATGGGGGGTTCCCCAGCGGTTCCATGGGTAGTTCCCCGGTGGTTCCATTAGTGGTTCCCTGATGATTCCATGGGGGGTTCCCCGGTGGTTCCATTGGTGGTTCCCTGATGATTCCATGTGGGGTTGGAGTACAACTTTTCTACTTCTGTTATTTGCGGTTGTTTCTCAAATAAAATGCATAAGGATATTATAGCTTTCATTGATTTATTTCAAATGTGAAACATTGTCTAGCCTGTAAGGTAAAAAAAAAATAAATTAACCAATTAATCGAATCGAATCGTATCGTGGTGTATTCTTGAGTATCGAAAATAATCCAATCTTTGGCTCAGGAAATCGATACTGAATCGAGACGCCATGATGGGTGTGATTTACACCCCTACCAGGGAGCAGTGTTGGGTTAATGGTTTTGCTCAGGAGTGGAGGCTGTTGGTATCGAGCCATGTATTTGCAACTTTTTAGAGCACAACACACTGCTCTTACCACTAGGCCAACACTCCCCCTACTTTATATCTACGTGTTATTTTGGAGAGTATGACAGTCTCATGGTTTTACATGTACAATGTTATAGCTTAGTTTAGTGTCTATTGCTGTTTGGTGATGTTTTTTCAATACTTTTCAAAGCTCTGACTACATTTGCTGGTACATTTGATTAAGCAAAACTGGTCTGTAGGAGACAATAGTTAAAGCTGCCTTTTGAAAGTGCCTTTAGGTAAATAACTATTTCGATTTTAAACATAAACAATTAAGACAAGCACTGACCTTCATAAAGCTTATAACAGCCATGAGTCTCGAAAATATACATTTATGTTAGGATTTCTCCAAAAAAGTATTCAGTTAAACCAGATTTTTGTTTATTGTGGCCTAGCTTAGCTGAGTCAGAGAGCAGCAGCAGTGTAGCATTGCTTTCTATTGATTTATTCATAGTACAATATCAAATAAACTACAAATAATATGTTAATATGTTGCTTTCAGTTTTGCTAAATTGATTTGCCATGAATAACCTGGGATGAACATGTATCATATACAATAACCTTAAACCAGAAAAATTAGCCAATACAAATCAAAATGAGCATTTTAAAAATATCTGTAAGAAGAAAAAAGGAAATACTGGAACAACAAAAAGTCCCACTGTCATATTGAATAATGTCAAAAACAAGTGTTGGCTTTCACCTTTAGCCAATGTGTTGGAAGGGAATATATTGGAAATGTTTTCAGATAAAAGAATGAGTCACCCTGTGGCTGATGGACTTGCAGTGATGAAAAGCATTTTATCACAATCTAGTATGCTGCAGCTGTAATCAGTTCTTCACGGCCACTAAAGGCCTTGTCACACCAGACAAAAACCCACAAACACCCACTATCTGGCTTTTGTTCTCATCAGGGAGAAGGTACAATTGGCTTTGCCGTCCAGCTTAAATTGCACCAATGGGTATTTATTTGCAATGACATTTATAGTAACATGAGACCACTGAGAGTACAACAATTTTCCCCCATTTCCAGTGAAATGCTGCTGTCAACAACTAAGGTAATGAAGGCTTTTCAATACTTTTGCAAAATTTGTCTGAAAGAGATATTCTTTTATTTTTATTATTATTATTGCTAAAACAGGGCTATGTGAAGAACTTAGTACAGTACCTAACCTGCTATAGACAACACTTTTCAAGAATTAAAGAACTTATTTGGAAATATAGAGCTGTGCAAACTAGAAATCGAGAGTTTCAGCAGGATGTTCGCTAGTTTGAAAAAACAAAATTAAATGAATGAATGATTTCTATATAAAATACTTTTTACAGTCACAAAAAATATAGACGATATTAAAATAGCACAAAAAAGATGACACCTAATTTGAATTAAGAAAGAAAAACACATATGCCGAAGATTATAAATATGCTGATAAAACTCTCAGCATATGCCTGATTAAATAGATAGGCGTTTAACTGATTGTAAAATTATTCAGCAGTTCAGCGTAAAACAACTTTGGAGTCAGGTTAATCTCCCCATTCCCCGAGTCCTGTCTGTGGAATAAAAAAGAAATTTAGATTTCACTGGAACTCTAAGGATGATAAACTGTTACGTCAGAAGCTTAGGTAAATATTCTGGTGCCTGATCACTCAATGTCTTATATGTCAGTGCCAATACTTTAAAATGGCTTCTAAACTCATAAGGGAATCATTGTAATGCATACAAAGCACTGTGTTTAACTTATGAACGATCTTCAAAGAATCCAAATGGCCTAAAAGCATTAAGCTGTGTGGGTAAGGCAAAAAAAAAAAAAATGCACATGTAATGAGTTTTTGTGCTGGGGTGATTTACAAAGACTTCACAATGGATAAGTCGTGCAAACAGGTTTTGTCCACCCCATGAAAATTAACTAATTATTCGTGTTCTACTGGAAGTTTAAGAGTGGCTGTAAAAGAACGATAAGGTTTTGAAGCAATAAATAAGTAATTACTGATATTTAAATAAATAATTAAATAAAGTATTATAATGAAGAATGATTTTATAGTGTTAGGATTGTTATTATATTATTAATTGATTATTATTTATTATAAAAAAGATCTGTTCCTTGTTTTGGCTTGGAAAAGTTTTCTAATTGGATTTTTATTTATTTATTTTTTTTTTACTTTTTTTGGAATGAAAATGCAATAGTTTTTTCTTATTTTAAATGTAAATTGTCTTGTTCCATTGGCAAAGTGTCTCACCTCCTCAAGTCAAGACAAAAGGCACTCTTTTTTAGAAAAAAAAATACTTAGATTTCGATTTTTTGCAGTGTATCAATGCTGGATGCAGGTTGGCTTTCTCAAAAACTCACTTGAGTAACTTTAGAGGGTGGGACGCATCACCCAATGGGTCACGTGTCCCAGAGCGTCACTTTAAGACAGTCTGAACTCTCACATGAGCGAACCCCAAAAAGTTTTTGTTAGGCAACAAAACGGAAATGACCCCTGATCAGACATATTTTTGGTTCTCTGATATAGGAGGCAATCTAGAGGCAATCTAGAGGTTGACCATGGCCTTGTCTCTACATGTAACTCTATTTATTCTCAGCCACTAACCATCTGTTTGCGTCTTCCCGCGGAAAAAATTGCAAATGTTCTTTTGGAAAGTAAGCTTGCATGAGCGATGCAAACATCAACTTTTAAACAGAGCGTGCATGAGGAGAAATGGGCTTGTGCATGCTCTTGCACGCATTTAATAGGCGATCCCTCTCAGGAGCAGGTACAGGGTTATGCATGCGCATTTTGTTTTAAAAAGGAGAGGGCTGGTCTTTTTAAAAACTGCCATCCCAAACTCTGCAGTGAATATGGTGAGTGGACCGTTCAGCCCTTAAGAAGCGAGTCTGCATTCAGTGCAGGCTCACTGGAATTTGGCAACAGGTGTAACAGCGGCTTGATGGCAGAGGAAATGCGTGCATTTAAATGTAAGTTCCACCAGTTTGCTGCATCTTCCTAACACTGAGAAAAAAATCACAAAAAAATCAAGTTTGGTACATAAAAAAAAACACTTAATCAATTCCAAAATGGAAGGTCCTCTTTAAAGTTTGACCGTATGCATTTGTTTTAAGAAAGGGGGAAATGTTATATTTTATGTCAGCCTGCCCCATAGAACTACAGCCACGCACATGGGACATTACTTTGTTGCCTTAGCAACAACTGCTTTCTTTTTCCGTCGGGGGGAAGAGGCCATCCAATTCTTGTTTAAACCCACCACCACCTTTATTCAAGTGCCTTCAACAGCTGCGACTGTGACTTTATTACAAGTGAGACCTGATAGTTAATTGTTAGTGGTTGGGGAACGGTTTGGGATTCAGTGGAGACTGATTTGGCGACTACAGTGCTGCCAGTGGCCCTCAGGGGAGCTATACCTGCAATATGCTGGTCTACCACCCCTAGTAGCTAAAAGTTAAACAGCGCTATGAATACACCCTAATTAAAAGAAAAGGAACTGCACTGAGACACAAACGAATATAAGGAAGCTAAATAAAATTGAAACTGAAACTAATTTAAAGGGATCAACAAAATGCATAGAGGAAAGATCAATACAATTAATCGAGAAAATAAACACAAAGTAATGAACTATATGGGAACTAACTAACAGAAACAACAAGTATCAGAGAAGTGAACTGAAGAAAGAAAAGCCATAAAGAATAAACAACTCATGATTAGAGAAAAATAGCTTAAGTACATTAAGGCACACCTGGACACCACAGCTAGACTTTTTCTAAAACAAATGTATTTTTTCCTCTACTTCACAATTATCACTATATTAGGTTTTTGTTACTATATATCCCAAAAAACATAAAAAAGAAAATTTGTAGATTTTATTTTATGTGACAAAAAAAAATGAATACCAACATGAGAACTACAAAGTGCAACATAGAACCAAAGTGTGTTTGTAGCTTATAAATTTCACTTACTATCTATGATGAAACAAAATCCTTTTACTTCGCAAAACCTTAACGTCCTTGAAATGTCACTTTGTGTTTATGAGTGCTTGTGTGTTTTGAATTTCTTTGTGTCATTATTATGAAGGCACTCTCTTCTTAGCAGGGGAGGTAAAAGTGTGGCACTCCAGAGTCCTCTGGGAGCCATTACTGGCACCGCTGATGCAGGAAATGGATTCAGTGTGGAAAATAATACCCTTGAATAATTAATTAGATGAGTTTTAAATCAACAGCAAACACACTGACTGCATAAATAGGAGCAGGTAGAATTTCAGGAATAGTGTTAAATGCTTGTGAATCCAAAAGATAATCAATACACAGAGGGTATGTAGTTAAATTTGATTATAAAGCTTTTAAAGGTGTAATTGACGTATTGCAGAAAGGCTCAGAGTCTTTAAACACAGTAAGGATTCGGTAAAACTATTCTGATGCCTGCTACATGGAAAGGTGGCAGAGTAACAAAATAAAACTATAAAACAATAACATAGAATTGCCAGTGTAAAAATACAAAAATGGAGAAAAGAAAGTGGTTGAAATAAAGTATAAAATGTTTTTTAACATTTTTTTAGCCACAATCTTTGCTCTCTCTGTGTCCAAATTTTGTGTTCCATTTCCCATCATAATCTTCTACATTTAAAATATACTGGTTACTGTTTTTGTGCTTTTTCCAGGGATTTAAAGTAACGATTGAAATACATGAATGTTATAGAAATATAAGACATTATTATCATACCAACTTTGGGACAAGAATTGTTTCAGTTAACTTGATCTTGTGGAATCCGCTTTTTTAGAAGCTGGATGGATAAACAGTAAGTTACAAATCTTTAAACATGACACATGTAGGCCTTATGATTGAGACAATAGTTATATTTACAGGGGCAAAGCAGCTTATAGGTGTTCTGATAAAAAAAAAAAAGGAAGTCATCTGAATACACTATTTATGTGTATTTAAATAATCGGGCTTTGAAGATCAGATGCACACAATTATTTGCAGAATTGCTAAATTTCTTTAAAACAGCTGCAAAATATTTATTTTTATGTCTCTTGTTGCAAAAATAATCCCAAAAACTTGGAGGTGTTGGTTCTGACTGTTCTGAGCATCCAGAATGTCAGGTTCTGAGAATGGTTTAGATGCTATTGCTTTCTATAGTCAAGCTACAAGCTTAGCAACTCATGTAGTTGCTGCTGTACACTACAGGAAAATAAAACAGAAGGAAATTAATATCAGTAAAATTTCTGTGCCTGAGAGTAAGGTCAGTTTGCCCCTGTTTGAAGGACATAATGAGGAAAATGTTTAGGTCTTGTTCATGAATCATCATGATTCAAATGTCCAAACACTAAAACACATATATAAAAATAAGCCTGGAGAACAACGGGTTGGTCTAAGATTTCCATCTGACTTGGAATGCGCTTCGGAGGATCAACCCCCAGGTGCTTTAAACATCGGCCCTCCACCTAAAAATCGCTCTACTTTGAGCCTACAGACTGAAACTTTATAAGAAGAACTGAGCAAATGCATAGTAGCCTCCTATTTAAGCCTGTTGTATGGTACTTTAAAATTATGTACGATTTTGTTAATCTATCACATTAATCTAATATACCAGAATTTGAAGTTTGTGGCTTTAGTCTGAGTAGCTGACAGACTTTAAGGTCTAGAATCACAGAACTAATAAATGATAGAATAAGGAAAAAAGATGTTACCCTTCTTTTTATCAATAGAAAGAAAGTCAACATCAATGCTTGGCCTCAAAAATCTTGAAACGTGAGAAAATATACTAAATAAAATGAGAAAGAAAAAATAAAATTTAAAATCAGAATATGAGGAAAACACAGATAAGGAAACTTATCACCAGGTTACAGTAATAGATGGTATAGCGGGAATCGTTGACATCTAATCTGCCATGTTCCACATTGTAAAAACAAAACAAAAAAAAGTATTTAGAGGTATTCAGCTCATTTGCTTTTTTAATTACCTCTTTTTCAGTTTCTACAGCTGGTAAATATTTCCAATGCATGCTTGTAGCAATCAATCTGATCCATTTTCTAATGACTTTACTCAGACATAAAAATATTAATTAGCTTGGTTATGAAACAATATACATGTATAAACAAATAGCATAACATTTTAGAGGGTGATAAGCAATGAAATCCTGAGTGATTAAGATTGTAATTCAGGGTAAGTTTGACTTAACTGAAATCCAGAATGAGAAAACATTTTTTTTAATTAATGTCTATTGTTATATGTTGAGTTAAATAGTTTCTCAAATAAGACCATAAACAGTTTCCCCATATCTTCCTTTTTTTAAGACAGAAAAGCTTGACTGTATGCTCATTGTAACTTGTTGATTAATTAGTTTTAAATCAAAATAAAGCAAAAAATAAACTCTACAATGGGTTTTTTCGAAACACAAGATGTTTTTTTAATGACTTTTTGGGATATTGCTGATAAATGAGCATAATTATCCACGTAATAAGCAGAGAGTGATGCAGAGGGCAGGTTACTGTAACTTTTATATAGAAAATAACCTTAATGAGTCAAAGAGAATTACAGGGAATAAAAACACATCTTAAATGCCATTAGATGGAGGTTAAGTCTTTAGGAGTCTGACTAGAGACTTTAATCCCTAATCAGCGATGACACAGAAAGATAGCCTTGGGATTTATCAGTGCAATTAGGAAGGGAGCTTAGCATTTAAATTCAGTTAGTAAGTTTGAAAAGACTAACAAATTAAACACTGATGTTGATTATTTCCTTCACAGGTATGGCCGGCAACAAAATCAATCAATCAATCCTTCCGTCCATCACTTGTAGCTGCTTGTCCATGTAGGATGGCAAATGCACTTGTGCCTATCCCCAACAACCACTGGATGAGAGGTCAGTATGTGGTAGACGAGAAGCTTTTTATGAAGTGATTGTGTGACCTTGACTCTTCCCTAAGGGATTTTATGTGCAGTGAGATGTTAGGTTGATGGCTTTGAATTATATTTCAGATCTGCAAAGCCAGACTCATTTTCCAAAGGGCTTGACATACCTCTGCTAAACAGCTGCACTCCACTCAGAAATCTGCCTTTTTCAATACCTTCACTTATGGATAAAAAATGCTTGGTTTATACACTTTCAACTCAGATGAGTAAAAGGGAAGACCTTGAGACCATTAAATCTTATTTCACTTGAACTTTTAAACTTCTGTCATGTAGTTTTTTTGACTAATGTATATCGCTTCCTCTCCATATGAACCATAACTTGAAATTTGAGTCTATGCGAACGTTCAAATTTATAGGCTGCGTCTTCTAAGGACGCTGTCTACCTGGACTGGATCCTTCGCAGTCCATGAAAATAAGGAGTCTGGAAGAGTTTTGGCTGTTAATTCAAACAGGTCTAGCCTTCTGCGCAGCACAGTTGCTGCTCTGTCGTATAGCAACTGTGACAGTAGACACACAAAGCAGATAAAGAATAAATACTAAACTTTTCAAAACTTTTTCTTTTTTATTTTATTTTTATATTTTTATTGTAAAGTGAACAAAGACTAAACTCATAAGAATAAAGAGTGGAATAAAGGTGACAACCACGGGGAGCATGAATAAATAAAAGCAAATATAGTTATATAAACCATAGCCAATTGAAATTCAATTTCAAATTATTCTGGCTTAAACATGAATATCAATGTATTCATTATCAGACCATATTGTCCCAAAGGTTAGAAAATGTAGTATTTAAAAAAATAAATCTTGTCTTAAAATGTGTTTTTTTCCCCCATTATTTTATGAAGGCCAGTTTGTTATACGTCAGCCTGTACACCTAAATTCTGCCAATCATATATCAGCGGTCATCAATTTTTTCGGTCATCAATCTTTTTTTGAGGTGTGGATATAGCTTTGTTAAATTAAAAAATCTGCTTGGTTTATAAGAAAATCGTTTTATTGCCATTGTCCTTAAGAATTTCTGTTTTCACTGTACTGACAAACAGCTTTCTCCATATGGCTCCAGGCACATTGTTTCAAACTCACTTGGGCTTTCAGTTAGGTGAGACAGATTATGTTAGGAAATTTGCAATATATTTGATTTTTCACTTAGCAAACTGGTTAGGCAAAAATTAAAGAGCTGTTGAAGATCAAATGTCAGTGATGTGAGAGCGACTCTATCAAGACATCACATCCCGATGACAGATATTACTAAAGCAGCTGACTCCCTTCCTTCTTCCTGACCCTTCCTGACCCTCTGTGTCAGAGATGTGGAACATTGTTTTTTCATCTTAAACCATGTAACATATAAAACCTCAAAGACTCTTGAACAGACTGTTAAACCACCTTTCTCCCCTTTTATTAACTTTTCATTTACTATGTGCTTATTTTCTAGCCTGGGTGCCAGTCCGAACTTAGTCCCGCCCACAAGGTTTGAGTTCGGGGAAGTTCGGTCTGGCTCTGCTCCATAGTAGCGCGAGTATTAAAGCCCACTGTCAGGCGATCCAATAGAATTGTCAGGGCGGGCTTTATACGATGATGGACAGATGATCAAGAGTAACGTTATCAACCACGTGACCAAAGCGCGCTTGGGTGACAACAATAATGGCTGCCGCTGGAGAGTTTGGGTGAGTAGATTCTGCTATTAGGTCTGTTCTAGAAGATATCGACAGCAAATTAATTTTAAAAGAGGAACAGAGAAACGCAATCAAGTCTCATCTTCTTATTCTAGGCGTGAAACTGCACGCTTTGATTTTTGTGGACAACAACTATGTCTCGCTTAACATACGTCACACACTCCGTTGCTCTTATTGGTTGTAGGTCTATCCAATTGAGTGCAGAGGCATTTTTTTTCCTGGTTCGTTCAAAACACGCCCCATAATCACAGCTCTATGGAGCAGTATCAGACTCATATTCTGACTAGAATTGAGTCGGACTACGTCAGGCTACTTATTTTCAGTAGTGTGTAATGTTTGCATAAATATTAGATAAAATAATATTTGAGAGGGATTACCAGCCCTACCAGAGGGAATTGTGTCTACCCATGGTGCCTTGTGGTTAATTTATGCAGTGAAAAATGTATTACTGACAGCCAGATCCACCTTCCTTTGGTCAACATTTAAAGAAACAGAGACAATTTATTTGGTTGGAGATGAATAACTCTGGGGAAAGCCATAGTCTAGATTATGAAACTGGTAAAGTCTACTGGATTTTAACAGCTGGTCCAGAAGTCAGTCAAAATTTCGTTTTGTACAGTTTTACGACAGTGAAAAAGCAGCAGCTTGGCAGGTAAATGAACATTTCCATTTCATAAAGTGCAACAGTGATCAAATGGAAGCAATGTGGGGGAAAAACATGGTTGACAAGGAATTGATGTGGGAGTTCAGAGCAGTGCAAAAACAAACAAATATATAAGGTGCAAAAATGCAGTTGAAAAACATTTTTGACTTGAGTTCTATTTGGTATGCTGTAATCAGTGTGATGCAGAGTCTTGATTTGTGACTTGATTACGATTTTTTTAAACAGTTCAGCCGTCTGAAGGCAGTGGGGATAAAGCTGTTACAGAACCTGCTGGACTTGCAGCGGATGTTGCAAAGCCTCTTCCAAGAGGGCAACAGAGACAACACTCCATGCAGCGGATGTGAGGGGTCATTGATGATGGTACGGGCTCGGGACATGAAAAATCATCTGGAAATAAATTTCTTTATATTTCTTTAGCCCGGATGATCCCCTCTGCTGTTCTCACCACTATTCTCACCTTCTTCCCGTCTGAGGCGTTGCAGCCTCCACACCAACAATGAGACAGCTGGTCAGAACGCTCTCTATGGTGCTTCTGTAGAAGGTGGAAAGGATGGGTGGGGGCAGGTGGGCTCTCTTGATGATCGTTATCTCCTTCATCTTCTCCACGTTCAGGATCAGACTGTTATCTTTGCACCAGTCCACCAACTGCTCCCTCCTCTCTGTAGTCCTGGTCTTTGTCGTCTCTGATGAGGCCCACCACCGTGGTGCCATCTGCAAACTTCACAATGTGGTTGGTATAGAACCTGGGGACACAGTCATGTTTCATCAGAGTGAACAGCAGGGGGCTCAGGACGCAGCCCTGAGGGGAGCCTGTGCTCAGGGTGATGACATCAGAGGTGTTCTGTCCGACCTGGACTGACTGACTGATTGAATCTGTATTTGTTTTTGTGTCCAAAGCATATATTACTTATTTCTTACAGTGTTCTTTAGGAAAGCATCATGAACTGGACAATACCCATTCAAGTAGAGGCAGCAACACACTCAAGGCAAGCATCTTTCTTCTGGGTTGGAACAGAAGCACCAGAAATCCTGTGAGCAAATGTCTTCCACAATTGGAAAGTCCTCAGACCATGTTCTTTATGCAGTGAACAAGCAGATGTCCAAAGGCCATAACGACTCAAGGTTGGCTGTTACACATTAAGGACAATAGGTGTACTTTTGAGAGCTCTTCAAAGTATTTTCTTTTTAGCATGCATCATCATTTTTTTTAATTTGCAGTTTTATTGTAATAAAGTATTTCAACTCAGTAAAACAATCATTCTCTGGTTACTGTTTTGCCTTTTCCTGTTTTTAAAACAGCATTAATCACACTAATAAAAGACATTAGTGCCAGTCAGTCAAAAAAATTTTTTATTTAAAACATAATTTTACAATTTATGCAATGGACTGGAATGGGAATTTGGGCCCTTGTGGAGCTTCTTTATTGCAAAAAGCAACAGAAGGTCAATGGTACATGTGACAATTTAACATTAAGCCTCAGAGTTGAGATGATGTATAATGTTTTATCAAGGCAAGGTTTTATAGTGCTTTTACAAAACTCAAAAAAGCACATTTTTATTTAGGAACATAATTCTAATAATAAACAATACTGAACATGTTTTAATGTATAGCATGTAATATATTCTGGCCAGGTATTATCATTGGAGGTCCCTGATGCACAAAGAAATAGTAATGTTATTTTTTTTCCATTTTCATATATAAATAAAAGGTTTAATTGTTCTTAAAACGCTTCATACAAGCTTTGTTCAGTGTCTTACTGTTACTCATTATTTTTTTCCTACATTGTTCTGTATGTTGAGCTATTGAAAAATGCAAGTTTGACAGGGGTATATAAGGGGAAATTAAGAGTTTTTCTCACATTATCTCTTTAAAGTTTGCATCTCAATGACACCAACTGGATGGCGCTTTATACAGTAGAACAGACAGCGTTTTAATAGTTCATTAGCTTAGGTATTAATAAGAAGTGCGATAGTGTTTGAGCCACAGCAACACATGATGATTTTTACATTCAACTCATTTTAAACAAAAAAAAAAAAAAACACTTTCTGAATACAATGTAACATAAATATTTTCTAAAGGTTAGAGTGTTCATATAATTTTAACAGTCTAAAGTAAAAATATCCTTTTAATGAGGAAGAATTCACAAGATATGTGCAGTATGTCACTTGTCATCATGGGTATCGTCATTATTAAGTTTTTTTTTTTCTTGTACAAAAGGTTGTGTCTCTTACTGTTTTATCTGAATTCCTTTAATAATCTCGGTCTATTTGTTTTACTTTTGTCTTATTGGAGATAGTTATGAGTAATGTTTTCCAGTTCAATCATATTTTTTTTCTGACTCAAAAGCAGTGTACACTATACTTATCTTAGTCTTTCAGTGGGGGAGAGATTACACCTGCTTTTATTGTGTGTAGACTTTTATCTACATGACAACATGACCTGTCAGTTTGTAAGCAAAACAGATTCAGTGCTTCGAATTTTTAGATTCTTCTTTTGATCTACAGTTATTCTGTCATGTTTAAGAAAACTAAGAAAAAAACACAGTTACAAAACAAATTTGTTCTGCCTCAGTGCTTTCAAAAACATGTATTTTGTATCCCTCCATTTATTGACGTTGTGTTGGAGAGATCAAATTTAATTGTCAATCATGTGAACTCCTATCTCGCCTCTTTATCAGCACCAGTGAGAGCGAGCTGCATTACTAAGTGCTCCTTCTCACTCAGACAAAACAAGAGCTTTTAATGGGGGCTTACATTAACTTCCATTTTGCATGAACTTTGCTTTTATTTGGTACGTAATTGGCCACACGGGCTTGAACTTGACTTCTTGTTTTTGTAAGATGAATAGCTGATAAAAGGGGTTTGCAATGAATATATTCGTTGTATTCCAAATGACATTTCTTTAACCATCTGTGTTCTTTACAGCAAACACTCTTTATTTGTGTTAGATAATTATTAGAAACATAAAACAAAAAAATTCATTTTGCGCTTTGGGTAAAACTGACCCTGTGTCAACCCCTGCAACTATCATTTGAGTTAAGAAGAAAGGAGTTTGCCAGAACGATCTCTTTTCATGCTCTGACTCATGCAGTAAACGAGGAATCCTCTGAAGTCCAACCTTGCTTTTGGACGTTTAGTTTCATCAGCTGCCTTTGCTTCTTTTCCGCCACAGCATTCGTGGGATTGTGTACTATTTTCAGTTCTATAACATCACCGCGCTTAAAGAAAGAAAGGCATTCAAGGAAACCTTCCCTCTTGTTAGTTTCTGCAACATAAATTCTCTTAGAAAGTCTGCACTCACTGCCTTTAACAGAATATCTAAAGGTGATGTGGTCCGCACCTGCAGAGCATGCAGAGAAAATCACAAGTGTAATGTGTGAGAAGAATATAGAAGGTTTGAAATAACTGAATGGGATCGAATCGTCCAGTTAAAGTGGTAGGAGGTGTAGGAGTCCTCAGCTCATCGCCTGTGGGACTTGGTGAAGACTTGTCGCTTTCAGAAAGCCAACTGCACAGGCGGAGACTTTCAGTCTGTGAGTAATTTTCTCGCCTGCCTTTGAACTTAATCCTTTCAGCAGAGGTTTTGGCCTTAAGGCTCTCACAGTTGTTTGGGAGATATGAATAAACCAAGAAATATGAATACAATTCCTAGTCTGCAGCATCAAAGTGTGATTGTTTCTGCAATAAAAAAAAAAAATTATATATAAATATATACATATATATCTGTGTGCATGTAAGTGGTCAAAACATTTTCACAGCCTTGTATACTTATATATGTATAATGTGTGAACTGCTCGAGAGCAACATACATGCAAAAAATCAAACTACTTTTTTTATTCACAATAAATATGCAAAATATCTCTCTGTGTGTAAACTGGGAGTTTTCTCACTCCTCAACACAAAAGTTGGGTGTATTATTCTGTGGTATTTACAATCCCTGTATATTTGATTAGAGATCTACAAGCATCAAGGAAGATTAACTCTGCCCCCAAGGCGTTAATAACCCCTACAAATCTCTCCACATTCACGGCAGCCACTCACAGGGCATTAAGTTGTGGAAAGTTTATCGATAGCTGCTGTGTTTGGGGGTTTAATTAAAACCCATCTCGCTCAGAAAGCAGTGTCACTCCACCAGGATATCCTCCAGAATGTTTTATCATGTTTGTCCCAATCTTGTGTAAATGCCTGTGCGACTGGCAGTGACAGTGATGGCAAATCATATTTGATAACAGCCATATCATAGTGATAATATGCCAGGAAAATATCACGTCCAATATTCAGCCAGTGGGAGAGACCAATGTTTTAATCTTTAAAAAAATCCTTTCATTTACTGTCAAACTGCTCAAAAGTAATGGTGCAGATATTAGCTTTATTAGAAAAAGTTGTTGAAACACAGAGACAGCAGATTACTAACCAGTTTTCTTTTTCAGAAGCAAGTACAAGAAGCGACACTTGTAACCTGACCAGATTTATTTGCAATCTAGATGGCTATTTGACGAATTTAGTTGTGACAATTCTCTAATTATGTAGAATATTATTTGCACTTCAAAATTAAGCAAAAGTTGCTACTCCTTAATCAAATAAACTCTCAATTAAATCATAATAGAATTAAAAAGTTCATGGTAATACTACACTACAGTATATACTTTTCTGTTTTCTTAGACACTGATATGACGAGTTTAAAAAGTACAATTGGCAAAACTTGGTTTCTCATCCGCCCACTTGCTGTTTATTTCATGGCAGCATTCAATCCTTAGGTCTAATTTTAAATGTTGCTTTTTTACACAGTTTTTTTCTTTATATTTATATTTCTGCTTTCTCCTGTTTCCCTACCCATAATCCCACCTGGATACTTGCTTCAAACCCGAGTTGGACCAAGTATCTCTTGGGTACCTATTCCAAGCCAAGCCCACCGAGATCTGTCTTACAAGTTCCCTCGGTACCCCGTCCTCTCTGCCAGCAACCAGCTCCCTACTATCTCCCATCAGCTCTAATCAATCAAAGCACTCTGTAGTTTGTAAATAAAAATGTTTGTTACATTTTCTCTGATTTCTTCAAGTAGATGTGCAACAAAAGTATAATAGTTTGCAAAATAAGTGTTCTACAGTGGGCCAAATGTGAATGAGAAGATGAATTCGAAGATGTAAAGAAAAGCCACTTGCAAACATCAGTGAAATGCATTGAGAGCAGCTCTTTAACATCTCTAAAGCTAAAATAATACTTCAACTACTTCCGCATGTACCTGCTGAGTTGAAAAGGAGGCACAGGGGATGCTAAGCAGGAGCAGGGAGAAGAGCGAGGAAGAAGAAATTTAAACCATCTCTTCCTTCAATCATCATGGGCAATGTGAAATCTTTAGGTAACAAGTTAGAAGAACCCCAAACCCTAGCAAGGATCCAGCCAGAATATTGGCAATGCAGAATTATGTGTTTTACTGAAACGTGGCTGCAGGATAATTTCAAGGACTGAAGTGTCTCTTTGCCAGGATTTCTGAGCATATGAGCAGATAGAGGTTTAAAGAAGACTGGGAAATTCAAAGTAGGTGGGTTGGCAGTGTTTGTGAACAGCAGATGGTGTCATCCATGAAATGTCACTGTGAAGATTTGTCACTGTAGTCTAGATATTGAACTGTTGGCAGTTGATTTTCTGCCATATTATTTGCCCAGAGACTTCAGCAGTGTTCTGTTAGTAGCCATTTATATTCCACCTTCTGCCATTGCAGACACTGCATGTGATCTAATCACTTTTGTTTTTGCTAAGCTACAGACACAACAGCCAAATGTATTTGTTGCAATAACTGGTTATTTTAATCATGCCTCACTCTCTGCTACACAGCCAATGTTCCAACATTTAGTTAGCTGTTACACCAGAGAAAACAAAACTAAACGAACCTAAGCCACCCCGGGTCTGTTGACGGGCACTTAGTTGATGCGTCGCCCTCTTGGATCCAATGAATGAAGTTTGAAGTTGTTTCAGAGTGTTTTTTTATTCTTTGCACTCTCAAGCAAAATGCATTTGCTATTGTACATTTACAGTAAGTTACTTGCCACAACACAGCGACCAATGACCATGGGGACGTTCAAAAACTGCATAGTTGCCGCAATCAGTACACCTGCTGAGAAGTTACCTGTGGCTCCTTTTAACCATCCTACACCACCCACTGTGACCTTCAAAAATCACACCAAACATAAAAAAAACAAAGAAACCCCAGAAGTATGGCTCTAATTCCTACATCTCTGAAGTAGACCTCCTCTTGGGAAATCAGACCACAATCTTGTTTTTCTCTGATCAGATTATAAGCCAATTTATAAGGGAAAATCTGCATTAAAAAGAATTGTAAGAAGCTAAAGAATCCCTGCATGGTTGTTTTTATGCTACAGACTAGGATGGACTGTGTCAGCCACATGGAGAGGACATCAATGCAATGACTGAGCATGTGGAAGACTACATAAACTGCGGTGTAGATAAGACCATCCCTACCAGAACAGTAAAAACGCTTCCCAAATAATAAAGCATGGATCGCAAGGGATCTGAAACAATTACAACTTAAGCAACTTAAGATCAAGATAAGAAAAAGAAAGGAGGCATACAGAAAGACAGATAGATAATGAGACAGATGGAAATCTGGACAGAGCCAATGAACTTAATGCATTCTTCAGATTCAGTTCAGGAACAATCTCAACATCTTTCTCTTCTGCCCACACTAACATGGACATCCAGCCCCCTATAACATTTCTTCATCTTTAGTCTGACCCTGGAGACAGTTCCAGTAATGTGGAAGACCTCCTGCCTTGTTCAGGCGCTGAAGAAGACTCAGCCAACAGTCCTCAGTGGCTTTAGGCCTGTTGCCTGTTGCCCAGCACTGTGATGATCATGATTTTTGATTTTTTTTCAGTGCATTTAACACAATTCGGCCTGACTGAGAAACTTCAGAAGAATCAGGTGGAGGCATCAACAATCACCTGGATGAAAGACTACCCTACAAACAGACCACTGTTTGTTGGACTGAAGGGTCAGCTGTCTAATCAAGTAGTCAGCAGCACAGGAGCCTCGATGGGGACGGTACTCTCTCCATTCCTTTTAACCCTGGACATCTCGGACTTTAAGTGCCAAAAAGAGTCCTGTCATCTGCAGAAACACTCAGATGACTCTGCAATCATTGGTGCATCAAAGATGGACATGAAGCTGAGTTGGTGAACCGCTCTGTGGCATGGTGTAGAAACAATCATATGATCCTGAATGTCAAGAAAACAAGGGACATAATTCTAGATTTCAGAAGAAACAACAACAAGTTGAAACCTTTTAACATCATAGGAGAAGAAGTGGAGGTGGCTGAGGGGTACAAATACCTTGGTGTTAAATTGCACAGCAAACTAGACTGGAGACACAACTGTGAAGCCGTCAACAAGAAGGGACATTGCAGAATATACTTCCTGAGGAAGCTTAGGTCCTTCGGCGTTTGCAGCAAGCAGCTACATATCTTCTATAAAGCTGTTATAGAGAGTGTGATCTCTTCCTCCATCCTCTGCTGGGGTAACAGTATCAGAGCTAATGACTTACAAAAGCTCAACAAGCTAAATACGAAGGCCAGCTCGGTTCTAGTAACTACTCTAGAACCTCTGGAGATTATTTCACAAATAAGAATTCTTCATAAAGTAAAGAAGATCATGGACAACAGTGAGCATCCTTTTCAGAAGACTTTCAAAGGACAGCAGAGTGTCTTCCGTAACAGGCTTCTCTGGCAAGACAGACAGCTACAAGACAGAAGATCCTTTCTGGCACACATAGATTTCATAGCAGAATGCATTGTGTTTTATATCTGACCAGTCCCTTAATCCTTTATGTTTGGCTTTTTTTTTTAACAGCTTCTTCATATGATACGGAGAAAAATAGTCAAGAACTTAGACAAAGTTTTTAACACAAGGGAAAAATAAACCCTGAAGTTCTTTTAATGATAAATTTCTCCTGCCAAGTTTTATAGCTGCATAAGGAGCCAGGTGTGCCTGAATCAAAATTTCACATTCGTCTTGGTTGAAGTGTCGCTTTACAAAGAATCCTCTTTACCTGGGAAGAGTCAGCAGGTGTAATTATAATTATGATAACATATAACCAAATTCAGATAATTTTGAATATGTACAGTCTGTTCCAGCCTGATTATGATCCAGTTCAGGTCACCGCAATTAGATTCAGTAGATTTAACAAGTTTAAACCTAAACTCCCCTTTGTAATGGGCTTTTCTAAATGTAATGTGTCTCCTGAACATAACTATTAGCTGTGATTGAAATTCTTGCCCTAAATTTACATTGACAGGTGACAGTGTTTAAAAACAGTTTACCTTAATTATCCAAATGAGACCTATCCCAATGAGCTTCAGTCATCTTTGTGGACTGCTTGAAAGCAAGTTATATAAAAAAAAACGTAAAGGTTATTCTGCGGCTCTGTTTAATATTTCATTCTACATCATTGTTGCTTTCACACTCTTTTCACACAACTTTTCAAGACATTCATTCAAAGAAATGAAAGAAAAAAGTTTCCTTTTGGGAGATTTTGACATGAATATAATGAATGACCCTCAAACCCATTCTTTTCTGGACGTTTTCCCCTTTCTGTTTGAGACCTGTTATTTACAATCCCCCATTAGTAACTCAGAATTCAGCAACATTAATAGAAAATACATTATCCAATGTACTTGATACATTTTTTGGGGGGGAATTTTATGTTCTGACATCTCTGACCATCTCCATATTTTTTTAATCCGCAAAACTTCTAATGAGGAGTCAATCACTTATAGACTTATAAATTAACTATTTTAAGGTTCAAAACAAAATGTTACACACATGTTGGCATGATATATTATGTAATGATGAGCCTCAGCAGGCTTACTGTATATTTATAGAGAAAGTCACAGATTATTCCTCATTCAGCTTACATAGCCTGCTGACCAACTCTTTTCAAGAAATTATGTATTCTTAGTGTAGCACCAGTATACTTTATGCATATTGCTCAGTTTGTCTATAAAGCAATTATATACCGGTATATATATATTTTTTTTTTAGAAGTTCAATGAAAATGTGGAGCTGGTTAACAGTTACCACTTTTATCTTTGATTCTTTCTGTATGTCTGCTTCTGTCTCCTTGATCCCCAGTTGGCCTCAGCAGATGGCCGCTCACACGGAGTCTGGTTCTGCTGGAGGTTTTTTCCTGTTAAAAGGGAGTTTTCCTCTCCACTTTCACTGCAAGCATGCTTGGTGTGGGGGATTACTGAAGAGTCAATAAGTCAATGCAATCAGCTGGTTTTCCTTAAATAGAAAAATTTTAACCAATCTGACTGTATGATCTAGTTCAGACATCCCCAAAGTCAGTCCTCGAGGCCCGCTGTACTGCAGGTTTTAGAGGTTTCTTTGCTTTATCACAGCTGATTCTGATGATTGCAGTTCAGCAAAAGCCTGTAAATCAACTATCAATGTAAATCAGCTGTGCTGGAGCTGGGAAACCTCTAAATCCTGCAGGACAGCGGCCCTCGAGGACAGTCTTTGGGGATGCCTTATCTAGTTGAATTGCCTTTGTAAAGTGCTTTGGGATGCCTTGTTTTGTGAATGGGTGCTATATAAATAAACTGAATAGAAATTCTATTGAAATGAATGTAATCAGCTTCCTTCACATTTCTTTGATTTCTCACCAAATGTTTTCAAACAGGCAGTCAAACAGTATTTTTTACAATATTTTTTACAAGCACATGGGTGGGAGTCTTGTCCAGAGGAGGTCACTCTTCTGTGTTGGGCCATGGGTTTGTGGAGAGGTTGTTTGGTTTCTCCAATATAAAGATCCAAGCATTCCTCACTGCACTGACTACACTGCATACACCACTCCGCTCATATTTGGTTTGGGGGTTTTGTCCTTAGGATGCACTAGTCTCTGTCTAAGGGTCTTGTTAGGTTTGTACTGGTATTTTGTATTTGGAGAAAATCCTCTTGAGCTTTTCAGAGACTCCAGCAACATATGGGATGGAGATGTTTTTGCATTTGTTCTTCTCATCATTATGTTCTAGAGAATCTTTGATGTGTTTCTGTTCTTTGGGCTTCCCTTCTGTTTTTGTAGGAACATGCTCAGCGAATTAAAAAAGCATCCTGGATGGGAAGCGAAACGTCTTCAAACTCGGAAACCAAGTCCAGCGGATAGCTGTTAATTATTTTTTGGAATGACTATGACCTGGATGACTGAGAACCTTCACCGGCATATTTATTTAATTGTTGTGAAGCATTTGTTTGCGGATATGCTGATCTGTTATTTAGTTTTTTTTCCTTCTGTTTACTCAGTTATTTAAAGAAATGCTAACCAAGCCAGTCATATGAACTAAGGAGACTCTATAAATCCCCTTTGGGATTTCTTGTCTTCCTTACACCTTGACGATGATTTTATTCTGTTTTTAGCATGTTTCTCTTTATTCTGTGCATAAACAAATTTAAAAAGGTCTGAATAGATTATTCAGAGTAAAACTGTGCCTTAAGTTGGTTCTCTTTACATACACTGCCTAATGCTAAACGTTAAGGACTAATATCTTTACTACAACCTCAGTCTCACAAACTGAAGCTTATATGCACTTACAGGACCTTAAACATCTTCACACAAAAAATATTTTAATAGTTGGGCTTATAAGAGCAGTTTTTATACAATATTACAGACTTTGTGATTATACCTAAGTGCATAATGATGGAGCAATTGTTTTAGAGCAATTCATGCCTTTGTTAGCAGCTAAAAGAAAAATGTATAAAATTGGGTAATAAGTTCCAGGGTGAGATTCAATGAAAGGTCTTTTTGTCTTTATAAAAGATATATTGAATTGTGCTTTAAGTTAGGTTAATTGGTTTTCCAACACAGGTTGCGGACAGGCGACACAGGTGGCTGCCTGGGGCACCATCTGAAAAAAAAAAGAAAAGCAGTTAAATTTATGCATTATAAATCCATGGATGCCTTTACTGTCAGAAAGTCCAGAAGAATTTCATTTTGAACAGCATTGGGAATGTTAGTGGTTTTGATGTTTTCTTGTCTCTTTGTACAAATAGCCCATAATCTTTTCTAACTTGTTCCAAACCTAGAAATTATGGCATAATTTTTCCTTTCCTTGAAGAGAGATCATAGTGGTTCTCTTTTGTTTGATTAGTTTGACTGAACATTTACAAACCATTGAAAAACATTACAAAACATTTGGTTGTTGTAATAAGTTCATTGTTAAGGTACTCATCGTTCCATTTAATGTTTATTATTTTTAGCTGTTGCCTTTCAAAGTTAATGTCTTGAATTTGATATTTTATTTTTGCTTTTGATTGTACAGCTCTATGTTGGTTTTGATTTTGCACCCATCACATCAGCAAGCAATTTTTAGTTGTTTGTTTTTGTAATTCTACCCCTAAACATGTATTTAGTCATCAGGTAATTCCCGAAAATAGAATACATTTAAAAGCAAATGAATAATTATGGAATAAGTGGGGATTGCTTTTTGGGACTAGTGCAATCTCAGCAGGAGGCGGTGGCAAAGGGGCACCCTCGCATTGGGCACCAATGACCCTAGAGCTGGCTCTGTATTAGCAGATGTAAGCATCAGTACATTGTTACCCTTTGGAAACACGAAAGTGCTAACACAATTCATTGTAAGGAGAACGCAACTGGAGGAACTACACAGGGTAAGAGGAGATCCTATGGTATTGAAATGTGATACGATTTCTGAGAGAATTGCAGGACAAAGTCACAAAACACCATCTACCAGTTGTTTGTGGTGCAGTTGGCAGCAGTTCTACAAACTGTTCCACAGTGCAGCCCAGCCCCAAAATGTAATATCAAAAGACAGAAAATATCTGAAATCCTGACAGAGTGAAAAGAGAAAAAGAAAACAGCTGAAAATGTGTTACTGTTGCCATGACAATGTTTGCTTATGTATAGGAATAAGAACAGAGTAATCACTGTTTCCTTGCAGTAAGATGATCCCGTACACATCTAAGTCCTATTCAACATCAACAGCTTTCCTCCACAGTTCACAAATATAACTATATTTTCTGGTACTAATGTAGTTATGTGAGGTTGTTTATTGTGGGTGGATCCGGGGGAGTGGTGGCCTAGTGGTCTGAATCCAGAAGTTCTGTGTTCAAGCCCCACCCCCACAGACTGCCACTCTGGGTTACTGAGCAAAGACCCTGAACCCCACACTGCTCCCTGGGCGCCACACAATGGCAGCCAACTGTTACCCAAGGGGAGGTGGTAAATGCAGGGAGTTCATATCGTTGCTCTGTGCTTGAGACAGTCTAATGACAATAAAAAGCTGGAAATAAAAAAAATCTGTCACTAAATCTATACACGATGGATGATGGATGATGTTAAATATGCATCATTCAATAACAGAAACAATAAACACATTTGTATTGAAATGCAGTGACTGTAAAGAATGGCAAAGATGGATTGATTAGACCTCAACAATGGACTGAATTACAGAATCCCTGTACAGCAAAAATATTTAATCCCCCCCCCCCCAAGATAGCTGGATGATTTAGAAGTGTTATAATCTTGGTGTGTTAGTACAGAGGATCTCTGTTGAAAGGTGAGGCTGACCAGTGGAAGATAGGATTGAACCTCTCTGCAATCACACTCATCTGACTGCTGACAATAGAATGAAGAAGTAGGACATTTCTCATTCCCCTGGTTACCAACTGGCAATCAAGCCCTTGAGCTCACGTTAATTTTGTTCCTCATAGTTCTCTGCAAACCCCTGAAGTTATTCAAGATTGCTTTCCTTGTCTTAACTTACCATAATTTGCTCTTCTGTCTCAGGTTAAAGTTTCCTAATGGTCTTGGATTCTTCTCAGTTCCTTTTGCCTGCCTACTACCTAGCTCTCCATTCATAGCCTCTAATAACTCAAATAACTCAGCAGCTTAAACCTGAAAAAATATCTCAACAACCTACTACAAAAACGGACTCCTCCTTTCACACCTGCTACAAACCACAAACCATAAGCTGCTTTCCTCAAGTCATTTAAATTAGTGTTGAGTGGAACTCATCCCCAACACAACCTTTTCACTATCAGTACAAAACTCAGTAATGTTATCTGTCTAAACAAGTCTTTCAATTTTTACCATTTGTTTCCTGTACATCACTCTGTGCATGGATCAGAGATATTTCTCAACACATGACCAGAGAAAAAAGAGCTAAACCTTACTATTAAGTAACCTATTTTTAAATTGTATTTGTCTATTTATGGATCCATTATCCAAATTCCTCCATTAATCCATCAAGTCCCTCCTGGTCACCAGTTGCTGATGCCCATCTCCAGTAGTTTTAGGGCGAATGGACGGGATACACCCTGGGAAGGTCAACTGGTCATCAATGATTAACCACATCTTTAACAAAAATTGAATTAAACTTGCTTCTTTAAAAAAATGTGATTTAATTAGATAAATCACAACTGTCTCTGTCAAAAACTCAGGTCTTAGCAGCTGTTCTTGTCATATTTCCAAATGGAGACTTGAGAAATCTGAATTCTGAGCACAGACAAAATGTGAATAAAATCTAACGTCCCCGCAATATCCATGTTTGAGATTCTTATTTTGAGGTAAGTAAGGAAGTAGATTTGTAGTTCCCATTTTATAACAAAGTGGACAGAGCAATCAGACTTTCTCGTTGATGTGCCAATGAGCAAGGCATTTAATCCTAAACTGATTATCTTCATGTCAGTGTAGGAATCTGAGAATTATTGCGGTGAATATGGCAGAAATGTAAAGTAATTGTAGTGGTCAGTTTGAGTAGAAAGTGCTATACTAATTCTGTCCTTTTACCATCTGGATTCATTTTGGATAGCAAGTTGTCATTATTCCAATAGCATTTATTTTATGTCTCGTTAGTTAGATGCTAGATGTAGGCTACATATGAGTACATCCTTTAAAGCTGCACAAATAATCCAAATTTATGTCTCCAAATTATAAACTGAAATTTAAGCTTGGAAGTGCAAAATACAGAAATACAAAAAAGGACATCAGGGGAGAACTAGGCCGATCTCTTTGGATTCTGGCTGATGGGGCACAGCTGAAAACAATTAAAACAGAATAGGCCAGAATAGGAGGGTAAAAAGACAGAACAAAGCAGCAGAAACAGAAAAAATGTTTGCAGCAAAACAAAACAAAACAAAACAAAACAGACAGACAGACAGACAGACAGACAGACAGATAGATACTAAATTCTTCTTGAGCAAGATCACAGGTGGTAATTTTGTCACACTGATGAACATTTTTACGAAACTGACCTTTCACGTTAACCTTAAGGCATATTAATCATTTGTTTGGCTCCACTAAGCTGGTGGTCTGTCTTGTGATTCACATTGATTTATAAGCCACAGTACAAGGAGAAACTGGTGAAAAACTTCAGGTGTCATTATAGCACAATCAGTCATATAAATATTTACATGTACACCCAGAGAAATTTTTTTACTCAAATTTGTGCATCATGTAAGATTTATTCAATAGGTTTGTGTTAGAATTATTTAAAAAATGTAATTGGAATTTGTTATGTTATCAATTTACACAAATGTTTATATTACATGAAATATTTTGTGAATGTAGTCTTTGTTTTGTTACTTTATATCTTTCAAATTATTTTTTTTAACAGAGGCATATAATGCTGGCTGAAACAATTAAAAACCCTGTGGACATGATTCCTACGTGTTACCCTTGTCTTTTATTATATTCTCCAAGGACAAATGTTTTAATGTGCTATATCACTATAATTACATCAACAAAATCAAAATCTAAAGCAGTACATGAAAATCTTGAGGTATGGACAATAATAATATTAAAAATAATAATAGTAAAAAAAACTTTATTATCTCACATTCTAGAAATTCACTGCTGCATTGTTGGAACCTTTTGTTGTTCATGTAAATGTAAAATGCAAATGTAAATCCCTTTATTGTCCCACAA
Organism: Cyprinodon variegatus; assembly: GCF_000732505.1. Taxonomy (NCBI): domain Eukaryota; kingdom Metazoa; phylum Chordata; class Actinopteri; order Cyprinodontiformes; family Cyprinodontidae; genus Cyprinodon; species Cyprinodon variegatus. The sequence goes on along the minus strand of NW_015151558.1, from coordinate 1,469 downwards.
TGAGTAAATTGAGTGTGGGGTTAAGGGTATTGTTCAGGAACCCAGAGTGCAGGCTTTGGGGATCAAACCNAAACTCTAACATAAAATCAAAGTACTACGGATCTAGACATTTCTGTTGCGTGAGAGCAGAGTTAATTACTGAAAGAACAAGATCCCAGAAACAAGTGGCTAAATTTTTTTTAGTGGTTTGGAATTACCTTAGAGATGGTTGAGAATAATGGTCATCCATGAGAGGCCCAGTTTAGAGTTTCTCTTCCACACAAAGGGAGTCAGCTAAGGTGGCTTGGGCATCTTTTTTCAGATACCCACTGGATGGCTATCCTATCAAAAGGAGGCCCAAAGGGAACTTCTTAATGTATAATGTCAGAGTATTGGCCAACATGTAGAGACTGTTGGAAGAGCTTTCTTTGGTACTGTACATCTTCACAAATTTTTGTATCGGAGTTTTGTGAGATTATGCCCTTTAGCTGTAATATTTTTTCGTATCTCAATGCGGCTAAAGTCTTGTACTTTTGTCTTCTTTTCTCAAACTCCCTTCTCTCCCTTTTTCCTCAGCTTCTCCACATACCCCTTTATTAATATACCTACATTCTATGATAATCTCCTCTCTTTTCTTTCTAATGAGATAATCTGTTCTCATTGTTTATTACTGGATCCTTCTGCTATCATCCCTGTTAATTCTTTTTTGCAGATCAAGTGTTCTCCTCTCATGCTCAATGACATGTTTTTCTCACCCCTTGCTGTAAGGGTTTACCACTTTGTTTTTGTTCCATTTTTTTTACACCTTGCATCTCCCACATTTTTTGTACTTTAGTCATGTTACAACCTCCCTAAACATGACACTCATCTATTCAATCTGTGGCATTCATTTTAATATTTTTCCCAAGGATAACTCATACCCCTTGGAGTTTTTTTAAAATGTCACATTATAACCTCCAATTTTAATGCAGTTTATTAAGAGTTTTCTTAAAATAGGTGAAAATGTGATTCTTAGAATCTTATCATTCTATTATATGATACCGCTTAGTGAAGTGCAGCCAATTGTCTTCAAAAATAATTTCATTACTTAGTGGAGTCAACTGGCTATTAAGTTTAGTTCATGAACTACAATGAAATAAGGACATAACATACAAGTTGGGAATTAAGTAATGGAGATAAGTAGACTAAATTGAAGACTAAATTGAAGACAAACACTACGTAAAGCTTTGAATTTCTCACAGAGCTCTGTTTATGCATATTTACAGTATATAACGACTGGCAGAACAGCGAATTGTCACAGTATCTCTGCCTACCTAAACTAACAGGCCAGGAATGCATAATAATAAATTAAAAAAAGGACCTATAGTAACACCAAATGCAATAAACATATAACATCATTAGGCATTTCCCAGTGCAACATTTTTTAATTTTCCAAAAGATATTTGTTTAAGGTAGTGGCGCCGTAAAGGCAGCAGCTGCTACAGCTCTTC
>NW_015151557.1:289234-304520 GCF_000732505.1 Cyprinodon variegatus | reverse complement strand
GTGAACCAGCCCCCTACCTGAACGGCTAATGTCGTACTTGTGCCTTAAAGAAACTCTTTGGACTTTTTACCAGTGCCTCTGTGTGTGTTCTGCATCTTGGGCTTTACTCTAAGAGAACCCATCATGACAGATTGAATATTTTGGACATATCATTAAGTAATTTTATCCTTATATATATACAGTGAACATTTTAGGCCGTACTCAGTTCTGTGGAAAAAGATTGTAAATTCTCTTTTCCTGAGAACTTAAATTTTTTTTCCTGAGAGATGAGGACAGCCTAAAATGTGCACCATACATATAGACTAGTTAAGATTTTTTTTTCATATCCAGTTGTTTTTTCTTAACTTTTCATTTCTGTTCCTGTGTATTTACCCTTTCGTAATTTATTAAAGGTTGTTGCTTGAAAGCAATCATGTAAAGAGAAATACAAAACAGATAAACATTGTACTGCCCTGCTATATTCTAAAAAAACAATAAGAAAACACAAAAAAATCCACCAAAAACAGTTAATTTTTAAAGGAAAATAATCCTCACCTTTTCGATGTAACAGTATAAATATTGCCAAAACAATACAAATTAAATCACCTATGGAAACCGATCTCCTAAAGCTGTAGTTGCCTGTTTCAGGAGAAAAGATAAAGTGAAAGGCTGTCAATAGAGAAACCTGTAAAAATGTAAATAATAAGCTCAAACTGATGCAATGAGGACATTTTCTGTCTTAACAGAACAAATAATTATCTTTAAAATAAAGAAAATCACGAAATGACACTTAACTAATTGTTGACATTTAATCCTTCCGTTTCATTTTTTATCCTTTCTTTTGTTTTCAGTTATTCAAGTTTCAGTCTCAGTATTTTGAGTTATAGGTTTACCGTTTAGCATGTCCAGTTCTCTCCAAAGTTTATCCAGCTGTTGTGATATGTTTTGTAGTTGTTCTTTCATCCACTCTTGGTTTGAAACATCACCTGTTGCTTAAATCAATATGCAGATTATATTATCACAGAAACAAACCAAAGTAAAAGGCAAAATAGAAAAACGAGCAGATTAAATAATTTGTAACTTTTTTCAGAAGTTATTTTATTGATTTTTTTTTCTCAATTACAAACATAACTAAACAACAACCAGATAAGCACAGATTTATTTCCTGATCCATACTCTGCTAAATTTTTTTTTGCTTTGTAAGTGCTATTTTCATACTTTTCTGACGGACCTAAAAGTAGGAAAAAGGAAAGCAGAATCCTCTTTGGAGTCTACTTGTAATAATAAAACAGAACTTACAAGAAGCTGCACTGAAGAAAACAGCAAGGAGGAGCTGAAAGCAGATACAAGAGACGAGAAGAACCTTCATAGCGACAGGAGGATTTGACACTAAAGGAGAGAACCAGGAAATTAAAATCCTTTTATACTAAGTACAATGCAAACATGAAGAAAGTAAACCGGAATACAACTTTTAAACCAGTAAGCAGGTTATATTCTGCTTTATGTTAAACACATTACCACACCTTTGATAGGCTGAGAACCAGAGAAAAACAAAAGGTAGACCACATGTAGCTTTTCCTTTCTGTAAGATTAGACATAACCACAGTAGATGTAAAAAACTAAAACAAAATACCAACACATTTCACAGTTTAAGGTCAAATGCTTAGCTTACCTGTTGTGCTCAGGATGAATTCCGCTCACCTTAGGTAACCTGAAAATGCAATAAGGAACAGGGTCAAATTCCAGCTATAAATTAGATAATTTTTTACCTCAGTCACATATGTAGAGGTATATTAGAGCTTAGCGACAGTACTACACAATCATGCAAGAGGTACATTTTTCCTATGCATCTACCTATTGATTTACATCACAATAGCTTTATTTTGTAGAAATTAAACAGAACAAAAGAACACAGACAGTCTTAAGTAAAATGTACATGATCAGTGGCAGCTGGTGGAATTCTGTGTTTGTGGGTGTGTTTATGGGAGGGTGGGGGCTAGACATTCTATTTCAGTTCATTTTAGTTCATTTAGCACAGATTTACAATATATATCAAAACATACAAAGTAATGATGCTCTACATTTCATATATACATTTGGTCCTTCTATCTTTGAGAGAAGATAATTTCTTTTCATCTCAGTGGTTGAAGTCTGGGATGTTATGACAAGATTCTTTTCCATAGAGACCATGGCCAATGCATTGAGGTGATCCTGTGACATTGTGTTCCTGTAGAAGGCCTTGATTTTCAATTCCCGCTTAGAAACACTGTGCTGGAACTTTGTTATTAATTACAAACTTCACTACATCATTACCCTTCTCAATGACTTTCTGATTGTTGTATGCGCGCTATGTTTGTTATGCATGCTATGCCTGATATGCATACTTGTAATGAAGTTAGCTGCTATCCCGGAACAAAAGGAGGTTAAGGAGGTATTGTTCACTGGCTGAAGAGGGGAGGTACTCACAGAGGATCAAAGTACCTCCCCTCTTCAGCAGGTGAACAATACCTCCTTAATGACCGACCCTTAACAATCATAGGCAGGTTTCATGTATTTCAGGAGACAATCCCCCCTTTAACGACAATCCCTCCCTTTAACGACCAACCTTCAGAATCATAGACAGGTTTAAGATATTACAGGCTAACAATGGAACCAAACGACCCACTCATCGGTTTCCATTTGCATATTTCCAAGCAATACAAGGCCTTGTCTATATAATGACTCAAACTAACTGCGGATCCAGACATTTGAATTCAGAAAGCTTCCTGGAGAGATAGCGAAACATCTTCAAATCTTGGAAACCAAGTCCAGTGGATTTTTTAAAAACGTTTACGGAACAAGTGATATGCATTCGCCAATTGCATATCACAATCAGAAACAATTCATTTGCATAATGAGCTTAAACACCAATTAACTTGCCTGCTGAATATTTATGCATGCATGCAATGAGTAATCTGAGTCAGGAAATATTTTATAACCAAGTACAATTTTACACATTACATAATTTTTTGTGTGTGTGTTGTTAAGGCATAATAAGCATTATCCAAATATAAGCTATTAATAAAAAATGTGGATATAAAAACATATCAATACGCATTATTTTTTAAGAATAAAAAGATAAGCACAGCTGCCAATGCTGATGAGAATCAATCAAATGTTCAGTCATGAGAAAGTTTAAATATGCAAGTATAAGAACAGCAAAACAAAGTCCAAGTTGAGTGTAATGCATAGAGTTGTGGATGCTGATTGGATGAGAACTCCAGGGCCCCAGATGAGTGTGTGTTTAGCCATGGTTGTATCATCATGAGATCCCATCGGTTACAACTCTGTGCAAAGGTTTTAAGCAATTTCTTTTTTTACAAGTCTAACGGGCATTTGTAAAGGCTCCCAATAAGATATGCTGATTCTCTCTTAGAAACACATTTCTTTCTCTCTCTCTGTGACATGACATCTCAGACATGTTTTATGTTAAGTAGAGAAAGATGGCTCACTGGTTCTTAATATTCAACATATCTGTGTGTGTGTGTTTTATTTGGTAATGGTTGTTTTTTTATTGTGATGATGGAGAGTATGTTTTCTGATGTAAAGTAAATAAACAACGTCAAAGGTCTCACTTTCTCTCTCTCACACACACACACACACACACACACACACACACTGCCTCCCCCTCCCCTTCTGATTGGTTGTAACATGCTGCTGTTGTTAATACATTTTAATCATTTATCATTTAATCTGAATGTATTTGTGAGGTTTTAACTGCTTTATTGTTATCATCATATTTGCTGCTATTTCAAACGGACACTATTGAATGTATTAACATCTGACTTACATTGTACAATATCAGAAGTTAGTTAAAAGTCTCTTAGGATTTTTGAACTCTCTTTCTTGTAAACTAGTCATTTAGTCTACCTCGTGCTTATTTTCTAATAGTGTGTAGTTTTCTGCATAGATGTTAGATGTCTGTAATCAAGGATTTTTAGAATAAAGACATCATTGTTTAACTTGCATTTGTTTGGTAAATCATACACGAATGCTTTATCACTCAGGCAAGATCCACCCTCTTTTGGTAACAGCTTGAATAAACAGAGACAAATATTATTTGATTGGTAATTAATAGCTCTGCTGGTTACCTAGTCCAAGTCACTAAATTGGTGGGAATAACTGGATTTTAACAGTCGATACAGGAATCCTCCAGAAGTGAAAGACAACACTAAGTGGGAAGACTAAAGCTATAGTATTAAACTAAGAACATGAAGAAAAAAAAAAAAAAATATATATATATATATATATATATATATATATATATATATACTATGCAGCCCACTTACTGAAATGTTAATACAAATAAGCAATTTGTTTTTCGGCCTACCAAAGTATTAGATATTTTAATATATAAATAAATGTTGCCTCCTAAAAACAATCGTTGAACAAATGTTTATTTACTGAGCCAATACCATTCATTTTACACAATAAACATATGAGATATCAACATTTTCAGCAATTGCAAAACAAATACAGGTAAACAAGTAAATAATTAAATAAAGCCACTTTGATCTGGACTTTAGTCTCTGTTTCCTGTAATAAACTATGTCTTGTATCCACAACAGTTTTTCTTAGTTTTTTAATTTAATTTTATTTTTATTTCAGTACTGTTTCCTATGGGTCTCTGCTATACAGAATACAAAGAATACATTATCCAATAAAATAACAGCCACAGAAAATATCTTAAACACTTTACATTTTTTTTCAAAGAAATATAATTATTTTATAATTTTACTTCCAAGTTAACTTAGGGACTCTCTCCCACTAATATCATAGAAGTCTGTAGGTCATTAATATTTATTCTTTTATAAAAAAGGTCACTAACAAAAGGTTACTGTTAAAAGTAGAATCATATGCAAATATGGGGCTATATTAATTATATATCAGTTAAATAAAAGAAATAGAACTTACCAACAGAAAAAAAAGTGCACAATTTTTCTATGTTTACACCGTTTTTTTTTTTTTTTTTGGTTTGAGATCAAACTAAAAACCACAAAAAAGGAGATATAGTCAAAACTATGAAGAAAAAAAACAGCCAGATAATTTGATTTAATACTTAAAATGCCTGTTGACTTTATAAACTGAAATAGAAATCCTATTTGGATATGGACAGCCAAATAAATCACAAAACAGCCTAATATGCATTTGATTTCAAATAATGAATAATGTTTCATTTTAGTTTCTCAAAAATAAGTGATGGAGTAATAAGGGGATTGGTCACCAAGTGTTTAGATCAGACCAACTGATGCAAGTATGTGATTCAAACCCCTCAACCCACCCATAGCTTATGGCTTTAATACTGTGCAAAGCCTTTGGCTACTTTATACTGTTTTTTACAATAAACTATTTCTACTTCATAAAACATTTTGAGTCATGATAAATGTTTCAGTTGTCCTTCTTTTCTAATTTTAAAAGATCTAGATCAAGGTTTGGGCCTAAATTACATATACTTGTTTGTTTTTTTTCCATCAGCATTATTTTTTTCCCCCCATCAGATGTTATAGCAGCTATGCCCTATGTTAAGAGCTGATTAAAAAACAATAATAATTAACCCACATTTGTCTTAATTATTTACCTGAAATCTATACTGCTGTACTACTCTTTGAAACCTTTTTTAAATATCTTAATTTCCCTTTCTTATTTTTGATAGCTTGATTTCAATAGGTTCAAGAGCCTTTTCCGTGTCCAGTAGCTGTCTTTCACAGGCTTTCTTTTCATCATCAAGTTTCCACTGGTAGTTTAACAGATGTTCTTTTCTCCTTAATAACTCATCCTTGCCATCAGAAGTATCTTCTCCAGTTATTTTTCCCTCCACCTGCAGAAGTTCGTCTTTGTTTTTCTTCATGTTAATCTCAACCTCTTTGAGTTGTTGGCCCAGATTTTTTTTCTTGTTCTCCAGGTACTCTTTCTTGTTCTCCAGGTCCTCTTTCAATTCATTTAGTTTTTCAAGATTTTCTGACTTCCTTCTCTCAGAGTTCCGATCTGTGGTGGAAAACAGAAACTACTTTGAAAGACTAGAAAATGTGATGAAAAAAAAAAAAACAAAACAAAAAAATATCAACCACAAAATTTAATGGATCTGTCTGTAATTCTTTGTAAAGGTTGCTTCTGGATTCAACCGATTTCAATATTAAAAATATTAACCAATTTGAGAGAGATATCGACAATGATGTTAATTTAATTAAACTGTATCAGCTAATCCCTTGCTAATGATTTATTGCTTTCCATTTAATCAATTATTTCTGTTTTCAGTTATTAAAATTTTCAGCCTACACGTGTTTCAATTGTCAGGTATGCTATTTTGCTTTTCCAGAAATTTCTTTACATCTTTCCTATTTTTTCTCTCTTTTTTTGTAATTGTTATTTGCATCAGATGATACAAAATATAAAGTTCCTGTCTTATTTTATTGCTATGTGAATTTCCTGTTTATTTAATGTAGTATATCAAGTAAAAACATAGTGGATAATAAAATGTAAGAAATTGCAAGAACAATAAACCAACCTATAAAAAACACTTTGATTAGATAATTAAATTTTGGACCCCATTTTTACCCTTCTATAGACTAATAAAGAATAGCAAACATACAGAAGATTCTAATTATTCTATAATCATTATTTTTGAAATTTGAGATAATAAGAAGATTATGGACAACAGTTAGCAAAGTGTTTTCAGTATGAGTCATCTTCAGATGTGTAAGACAAATCAATTGAGATGATCCTTCATGTCTACAGCTACTACCACCTACCAAAACTTGATGAAAAAAAAAGAAGGAAAGCCAAAATAATAGAGATGATGATTTTGTTGTACTGGGTAAATATACTGTTTAAAAAAAAATGACTTACATGTGGTCCATAAATTGTAAACAGCAAGGCCAATAGCAATTAGCATAACTGCAATGCTTAAAACCAACATCCCAATGATGTACTCTGGAAAAAAAAAGCAAAAAAACAGTGAAAATTGCGGTACAATAGTGGTAGCTGTGGTTACCACAAAACGAAAGACAAAGCTGTCCATTGATTAAGTAACCTTAAATTTATCTGTTGAAAACATTTTTTTCACTGTAAATGAATGTTGAAAGATAAATACCATAAACCCTTAAAATGTAATGTCCTGTGAAAACAATTGCCCTTTCTATAGTTTTTTACATTTATCGGCTGTAATACAAGAGTTCTTACAGTTCTTTTTATGGTAATTTCTTGTGGGATATACAGTACATTATCAGAGTAAGAAATTTTTAAATGTGGTAATCCTTTTTTAACCTCTTAACATCCACTTCATTTTGGGTAATCCTCGCCAATTTTTATACCCAAATGGAAAAGCAAATAACTTAGGTACTGTAAGCCCAAATTACGTGTGCAATACACTTTTTAAAAGCTAACACCCTCTAGTTTCCTAATATATAAATGAATATATAAAATTGGGTGACTAGAACACAGACCAACCTGCATCAGTTCAAACATGACTCAAAGTTGTTTTTTTTAATTCTCAGAAATGATAGGTATTTTTTGAAAAGCAGTAATAAAGACATTCTTGAGAAAAAGAATGTTTTATTGTATTAAATTAGTTCTACATCATGTCAACCACAAATGCAGAAAAATTAAAGACCTCTAGCTATAACAGTTCCAGAGCTGTGGGGCTTTGGAACTTTTGGTGACAGCTAGTAGCTAAGCACAATGGCTTTACCCACTGGTAACATTTTTACCGGTGGAATTTAATGCATTCTGAGTTATTACCCCCACTTAAGGTGGGCTTAACCATCTTAAGCCTTAGCCTTAAGCTTTAAGCTAAGTTAATAAAAAACACAGCAACATTGTAAACATTTCATTTCAAAAGTTATATTTCATGGTAAATTTCTGGCAACCAAGGCTGCTGGTATTTTACCGCTAAAAATACATTACAATACATGTGAAAATTACATTTTTGGTGTAAATTTTACTTTGGGAACTTAAAGATTCAGAATTGTAATCAAGGTACTGATTATCATTGAAAATAAATAAGACAATTGTTTGCTTCACTACATCACATACTGGGAAAGAGGACAGTACAGATCCTACTGTATTATCTGCACGATCACAAATCACTATGAACCTTGACAATGTAGCATATATAACTGTTAATTGTTGAACAAAAAGATGGTCAACTCATAGTCACTTGCCCCTTACTGAACAGGAATAAGTTAGTGTCTGGATTTAGTTGAAGATAGCCCTCAGACAGACCAGGTTCTAAATGTACATGGCATCAAACAGACATGTTCTGCTGGAGAAATTAGATTGCTTTCCATTGGGTTTTCACTTGGACTGCAGGAATCCAGCTTGCAGAAAAAAGAAAATAGACAGTTAGCAACATTTGATCAATGCTGTGCATTAAAAACATGAACAAAGACGAAACAATATGTTAAAACAAGCTTTCATAAAGTATTTCTTAAATGTTGTAGATTTTAAAGCTAGTCAGAAGGTGGTAGGAAATACCCCAAACTAACTCCAAATGAAAAGTGAAACAGGGTATCAAGTCTATTTTTTAATGGAACTTCAAATTTATGACTTTTGAAAATTTAGCAAAACTGTATTTTAAGTTTTTAAATTGAATTTCATTGCTTTAAATAATGTAATTTCAGTTTTATTTCATTTCTATTCCTGTGTCATGTATCTTGGTGCTTTAGAAGGCAGCTAATTAAACAGATACCCAGGTTTATGTGGAACATAAACTTAAATTATTTAATGGCATTTTGGGTTTAAGCATTGAAGCATTTCAGAGTATGCTGGAAATCATTTACTATTTCAATGCTTAAGCATTACCACTTAATGATGTTACATAACACTGCTTCAGCCAAAGTGTCATTTAAGAAGTTTAACACAATGTTAAAAGTAGGTGAGTGAATCTGTGATTATTAATACATTTTTGATGAAGCCTGATATGCGACATCAAAACAGAATAACTGAACATCACAGAGCTGAGACTTTTCTGAAGTGTATAGAACTATAATGGGAGGCAGATGTTTTAGTTATCAGGCTCTTTCCCTGTGGAATCAGCTCCCAGTTTTAGTCCATGTGGCAGACATGTTGAGGATTTATTTCGGGTTTAACAAAGATGTTTCATGATTTATTATATGGGATATTAATTTAATATGGGCTCCTATTTTGAGTTGCACATTCATGTAGATGTTTTTTATGTCTGGTTCGAAGTGGACTATATTTGAGGACGCTTTAAGCAGAAGGAACTGTTTATCTCAATGCTTAAATGGGAAATGAAACATTAAACCAAACTAACTTTATTCATGAGATTGTGTCTACTTTCCCCTTTAAGAAGCAAAGGAAGAACAAGTTATAAGAAGAAAGGGGCGGCTCTAAGCATTGCTTTGGGGGAAGAGTTCTTTCTTTTTTCAGCTCCGACTCTGTATGCTTTTGTTTAGTCAATTTAACAACAGGCACCCTATTTACTTTTTAAGACCAGGGATCCGTTTCACAAAGCAGGTTTAACAAACTCAGATTCAAATCCGCAACTCTATATTTACCTAGCCTAAGACTCATTGTTTATTTTATGACTCAGAGTTTAGCACATGCGTAAAACAAATATGAAAAGACATCAGTGGAGCACAGATTTGATGAGCCACCATGAAAACTGGCAACAGGAAGCGCCTATTTCACCCCACTGAAACTAGAAATTTTAAAGCAGAAATGAAAAGAAAAAAATTTGGAAAAATACCCTGATTGTGCTGGATTAATGGCTGCATTTTCTGCCAAACTATTTGGAACAAACCATTGGTTACCTATTAGTAAATCTCTAGTTGTCAACTTGACTGAAGTCAAACAGACTTCATACTTTTTTAGTGATTCTAGTAGATTAGTGCAGATGTATCAGTTCAATCTTGTTATTGGGCAAAACTCTTTGTCTTAAGGTTGAATTGCGTCTTTAGCAGGTTTTCATCTATCATCCTCTTGACACATTTGCTTCTCATTCCCTTCCTTCTAATGCTGGTCACAACAGCACAGCCCTAGGGCAAAAAGACAAAACGAATTTTTTTAGAAGGTCATTTGAAAAGATAAGGAAAAAATAATGCCTGGCTTTTATACCACTTGAAATCTCACCATGTCCTTTGACGTGGAGGTTTGATTTGATTTCTTGATGTTGTTTAAACTCAGGGTTGAGAAATGTCAGGAAAAGAAAAACTGTTCAAAAGAAAACACAAAATAAGATTCAGCCAGCTGACAGATGTAAAATAAAACACAACTTGTTCTTAAAGGTACTTGTGCATCCTTTAACTGGACAAGTAACCACATGTCCTTCGACAAAAAGACTCTTCAGAGGAGCTTTTAGCTCTTTAGTATCTTTACTCTGGTGTTGGCACATAGTCATTGTGCATTTAAAAGAGGTAACTGCCCTAAAAACTTTGATATTAGTAGGAACAGCTTGTCTTCAATAAAAACATTTGCCTTAAGCGCTCCATACCTACTAAATGTTTGCTTGCAGTCAGTTTCAATGCACTTAAAAACATAATGTGGCTCATTCCTATGAAGCTTGAAGTGAAGCACATACCGCCTCCACCTTTCGACAGAAATTGCATCTCAACGTGTCTTCCACTTAGTTACCTTCAGACACACACACACACACCCCCACACACACACAGGAATAAATACCTAAAAATTAAAGGCTTGGTAACTGTACTGCTGGGTTTTCAATACAGCTGATAAAACTAGTCAAAGAACAAAGGAGACTCCAAGAAACAATTAAATTAAAATTGAGTCTAAAATACTCAAACCCGACGTATGTACTCACCTCGGATATTCATTTTAGGCAGTCCAGGTGAAGAAAGCATCAGACAATTAAAATATGTTTGCTGGGCAGCGACACAAGCTCAGAAGCTGCATCAGTTAGCAAGGTGAAGAAATTATGGCAGCAATCTCTTCCTATAGGCAAACGAGCGATCTTCGCACAGCTTAGCAGCGTGCCACCCTATTGGGTAAGACGCTTAGTAAGGTTGTTAAAAGGAAGAGTTTTGAAGAGAGAAGGGAAAATATGTTTTTTTGTTTTGCACTCTGCAATTCAAGCTCTCACAGTAAAAGACATGTAATGTGATTTCAAATAGTAAAACAGCCGTTCAGCTGAAAATCCACAACCATCGCACTAACTCTAGATTTAAGGTGGACACACCTAAGGTGGGCTGATAATGAGGTATAAAAAAGAGCAGGGGAAATTTTTATTAACTCAAAATTGCGTGAAAATAGGGGTTGTTCTTATTGAAATTTGCAGATTCAGGGCTGGCCCAAGGCAGAAGCAAACTTAGTGGCTGTGTAAGATTCAAGGGCTACTAAAAGGCCTCCAAGAGCAATAATTGTCTTGGGTCTTTTTGCATGCATACATAATAATTTTTATCTAATTATATTAATTACAACAAAGACTTATGACAAAATCATTCATGTTTTTACATTATGTTTCATAATTTAGAAATTATATTGTATCGTAATCTTTTGGGCTCTATAGTAGATGGGTCATTCTGCATGTGCACTTGCAATGCATATCCAAACTTCTTTAGCACACACAAAAGGCGTAAAAGTGGAATAACATAAACATTTTAAAGCAGCTTTTATATATAGTTATCTATTTTTACAGTTTTAAGAACTAATTTTCAACTTTAAATGTACTTTTCTTGGTAAATGGCATGTACTTATATAGCACCTTTATTAAAGTTAGGAGACTTGACCAAAGCGCTTTACACTACATTCATTCACCCATTCACACACACACTCACACACTGATGGTGGCGAGCTACATTGTAGCCACAGCTGCCCTGGGGCTCACTGACAGAAGCGGGGCTGCCGTACACTGGCGCCACCGGGCCCTCTGACCACCATCAGTTGACAATGCAGGTGAAGTGTCTTGCCCAAGGACACAACAACACTGAAAGTCCGAGTCGGGGCTTGAACCGTCAACCCTTCGATTTCAGGGCAAACTCCAACATCCAACGCCACTGTTGCCCCTTCTTCAATGATACTGTTTTTCATTTCTCTATTAAAAATTAAATAGAAAAAATTAAGAATCATTAAAAAGAAATTGTGCAATTTGTTTATTTTAATATCCTGTCATTAAAGGAGAACTTTGATTTTTTTTTACATTGGGCCCTTGATTTTACGTTATTACATTATGTTCTGCTCACCCATATGAGTTTTGTGTCATTTGGAGCTGTTCTGAAGGTATTCGTTTTTTTCTTACATCCAAGTAACATCTTCCTATGGGAAACGACTTGAAAGCACAAACTAAACTGTTCTATCATTTATGGTACGCCAGCATTCATAACATGTAGGAGAATCACTGTCATTTGCCCATTGGAAGTTGTTACTTGGATATAACCTAACTGAATATCTTCAGACAGCTCCAAATGACACAAAACTTATATGGGTGAGTAGAACACGATCTAACAACGTAAAATCAAGGGTCAATGTAAAAAAAAACAAACAAAGTTTTGCTTTAACGGATATTAAATATTTTTATAAGAATTTAATAATTTCTTTTTTGTCTTTTACTGCTTATATTTCAGCTATTTTATAGTATTGCACTGTTAGGGTTTCTGAGATGTTTTGTGTTTTTCTTTTAGTGTCTACATCCATCCACTAGATGGTGCCATTTTCCCCTGTTGGCCTGGAGGGCCTTTTCCTGGTTTACCACCCACACCTGCGGCTCGTTTGGTCATTGCCAAAGGGAGTATATGAGCAGCGGACTGTCACCACCTCAACGCCAGAGTGTTTGCCAGTATTGGGTACTCTAGCCTCTCTGAGATTAGCTGAGTCTAACCTTTTGAGTTTTTGTCTTTCTGAGTCCAAGGTTCTTACCCTTTGTCTCCTTTGTGGTCTCTGGCAGGATTACTTCCTGATCTACTGGATAAGCCTGGTCCTTCAAGCCTTGGAATGAATCATTCATTTCTATTTTATTTTAGTATTGGCCTGAAATTCCCATGTACCTTGAACTCATCGCTCCGATCTCCCTCTAGTGTTTCCGGTTCCGATTCACCTGACCGCTTGATATTCACCAAGCCGAGAATCCTCCTTGGTTTTGTACCTCTGAGTTCCTTTATTTCTCTCTCTGAGTTCCACACCTCACAATAACTTTTACCCAGCCTCTGAGTTGTTTCTGCATGCGGGCAAACTTTGAAACCCACCATGACATGCACAGTTGGCATTTTTAGAGTGGACTATATTTTTAACAATTTTGCTTCTATAAAAATTAAGGTTCTTGCTTGCTTTACAATCGACAAGTATTTCCTATATATTTTATTGTTAAAATTACGATTTTAAGAAATATTTTCTCTACAGCAACTTCTTTTAAAATGTATACATATTTATTCATTTTCACACTAAACCACTGTAAGTTTTATGTTTTTTGCGGGATATATTTAGTGTTTTTATCCACTCACTTGATTAACAGTTATTTAATGTATTTAATAAAGTCAAGGACCACTCTTGGTTTCACGGTCATTTACTGTTGCTTTTTGACGGTGTTTTGCTGTATATTTTACTGACTTTATTTTTGCAGTGCACCTGAAAAAATGACTGTGGAATTTAGATGAGGAAAGAAAGAAGTCTTTAACTAGTTACTGTTCAGTTATATTGGTAACTACGTATAACCTGATTATAAAGTCAATAGCTTTTGAGAGAAGTTGCAAATAACTTAAGTACTTTTTTAAATATTTTGCAATTTCTTTTGGTGTATTTGTGTTATATTTTAATCTGCATGTCTTTTTCAAATACAGGTGAGATTTCAAACCAAGAATGGATCAAAGAACAACTTGAAAACATAACGAAAAAGCTGGAAGAAGTAGAAAAGCAAAATGGTAAATCTAGCAAGACAAAATGATTGCTGCGGTTCAAAAAAAATAAGTCGATGGAGATACTGAAACTGAAAGGGGAGAATTTTAATTCAAAGAGTAATTGTTGAAGAAATTAACAGCTGTGAGGGAAGATACAAATAATTTAATCAGATTTTTTCTAATATTTTGCAATTAGTTTTGGTCTGTTTCTATAATGACTTAATCTTAATCTTCATATTGTTTCAAATAGCGGCTGTGATATCAAACCAAGAGGGGATGAAAGTACAACTTCAAACCATGACAAAAAAGCTGAATGAACTGGAAAAACAGAACGGTAAATCTAACAAGTCCAATTATTGCTAGAATTGAAAAAAATAAGTCAATTGAGTTATTGAAAGTGAAAGGGGAGCATTTTAATTCAAAGAATAACTGTTAATGAAATTAACAGCTCTGAGATTTTCAGTGGAATTTGATTGTGGAAAGAGATCTTTACTTGTCTAGTTGTTGTTTGGTTATATTTGTAACTGAGTAACAGTCAAGAAAATTAGTTTTGAGGGAAGCTAAAAATGATTGAATCTGATATTTTCTAATATTCTGCAATTAAGTTGATCTGGTTCTATAATACCTTTATCGTATCTTCATATTGTGTCAAACAAGCGGATGTGATTTCAAACCAAGAGGGGATGAAAGTACAACTTCAAAAAAATGATGAAAAAGCTGGAAGGACTGGAAGAAAGAAACGGTAAATCTAGCAACAAAAATGATTGCTGGAAATGAGAAAATAATTTAGTGGAGACAATGAAATTTAAAGGAGAGCATTTTAATTCAAACAGTAATTGTGAAAGAAATTAACAGCTGTGAGATTTTCAGTGGAATTTGGGTGAAGAAAGATCTTTACTTGTCTAGTTGTTGTTTGGTTATATTTGTAACTAAGTAACAGTGAATAAAACTAGTTCTGAGGGAAGATGCAAATGATTTAATCAGATTTTTTCTAATATTTTGCAATTGGTTTTGGTCTGTTTCTATAATAACTTATTCTTGAGATTTCAAACAAAGAGGAGATCAAAGAACAACTTAGAAACATGATGAAAAAGCAGGAAGAACTTTGTAAGCAAATGGGTCATTTTAACAACTCAAAAGACTAAGTGGGAAAGTTGAATAGCTAAATGTTAGACAATTAAAGGGAATCATTTAATGTCAAAGATTATTTTGGTGTAATTTTATGTTTTCTTCATTGCAAAAATAAGGTGTTTGCTCTGTACCTGCACCAGCTGTGGGGTATCATTTACTCCACAATTATACAGGTTTAAATAGCCTTATTAGCCTTTCAGATTAACTTCTCTTTAATATTACACCTAAAAGATGCAATTTGGACTTTTTTTGGAACGTCATTGAACAGCGTTGACGACCCGGTGAGTAGCATATTTTAAAAAAAGAACGTTTAAGGTTGTTTTAAGGACATTATC